>NC_068937.1:119874716-120174716 GCF_016801865.2 Culex pipiens pallens
TACAGGGGAGGAAGAAACGTGAGGATCCCCCGCTCATGTTCCTGTTTGTTTAGGCAAAAACGTTGGGAGCCACCATGCTAAGAAGTTTTGGTGCTACGGTCTGGAGCATTTTTCTAAATTTTCTAAAGTAGCCTATAATGTTCGTATGGTCCTCAGAATCCTTTTTCCATCATCAACTTTTTTATTTTAAAATTCAGGCCTGAAAGGGTTAAAACAAACATGTAGAAATTACCAATCCATGATACTTTCGAAATTATGTTTAGTAACGTCTTAATCCACCATTCGGAAATTGCGGCATTGTCATATTCCCACTTTGCGAGATATGATTTTTAAATAATTTTACCGAAAATAATAACAGTTCGTCTGCTGTGTGCTATCTTGTGACAAAGACCTATTGGTCGAAAATGAGTTAATGATGACGTTTTGCTCTGTTTAACAAACACTACAAGATGCTTTAACTCGATTTTGGGAACTCGGTTCCGTTTCCCGGATATAGCAATACACACTTGTGACTTAGACCAATTTATCATCAAAATAATCGTGCACACCTGTGACACGTCATACATGTTGTTGGAAAATGTGGAAAAATGTTCTTGTTTTTCACAAATTAATGTTGATATACACATTCTAAAGGCAATGCAATCTTTTGTTTTCGAAAATATACTGATTAAGTCGGTTAAACTATTGATTTAAGCCTATTTTAGTTTGTATGGGAAATCTGTGCACACTTGTGACACGTAGTACAATTTTACTTTCGAAACACACTTGTGACACGTGCTTTTCAGATTTTTGTTTACATAATTTACTGTATCATTTAACTGGTGTAACCAAATTATTTGAAACTTGGAGCGTTTGTTAGGCGATAGTATACGAACCGGCGTTACAAAAAGTTTGGCTCTATCATTCTTAGTTTTGAAAATATTTATCATCAAACTATAAAAATCAATTTTCTCGAATAGTACTAAATGGTCGTTGTCACAAGATAGCACACAACAGACGAGTTATTGATCTTAGATTCGACTTCGGACAACTGTATAAACATCATTTATTTGCTCATAATTTAAGATTCTTGAATAAACTCATAGGCAAGATACCATGATGGATCCGGATATAATTTTTGCCAAATTTCTTAGATTCGGCTGCAAATAATTTTGTTAACATCACTTCGAAGCTGTCGTGCTAACTTGGCGCACGTCGCTTTTGGACGTTCCGAGAAAAACTATTGTACCTTCCAACCAATCCAAAAAATAAAATAAAAAATGTTTGTGAAAAGGACGGTTTGGGAGTCCTTTTCAAATATTCCATATATAGAATATATATTACCAAGGTCTTTTAGTTTATTTAAATATTAAAATTATCCATACATTCATACATCCATACATCCATCCATACCTCAATCTTCATCTAAAGCGAAGCTTTGTGAATGATCGTGCGCCTCCATCAAAGTATATTAAAAAAAAAAACTTAAAATTGGAAAAAATATGAAAAAATCCAAGTTAAAAGATTTTCTAGGTCACGGATTGTTGAAAAGGAACACTTTAGCGACATCTCCATGATGATTTTTTCAGGTACATTGATTTGCAATAATATTCACCTTCCGCCACGGCTTGCGTCCACATTACCGGGTCGACTGGCTTGTATAATCGAATAAATAATTATAATTGCTTAAGTACCAATGGATATAGATTTTGTTTTATTTTTAATGGAATTATCTGCGTTGCAATTTTGTAGAAAAATGTTTAATCAGATTAAAATTGTATATAACATTCATTGTCTAGCAACAAAGTGGTGAGAATGAAAATAAAGAATAAAGAATTAACAGGATTTTATCACCTATCAATTGCTCATTCAACAGTATCAATTTCCACCTCGTCCTATTGTGCTGAAGTTACTCCCAATGTTGACGACTTCCGTTCGCCCTCCACCCCCAACGTGCTTAGCTTAACGGTAATGGTTACGACCTGTTACGTCGGCAACACCACCACTCTCGAGCTCAATCCGGAAGTGATAATCGTTTCTGTTTCTACTTCTGAAGCAGATTCGGAAGCATCGACGATTCTTGCTTACTAATTTAGTCCTAATTTTAGAGAAGCAAAAAGATTCGTTCAACATTTGATTCACTGTCAACTTGACACCTGTCAATCCTATCAAAACCTTGGTTGACAAACGCGCAATAACAAGACAGAGGATCCCATCACACCTCTTTTCTGTGCAATCTTCCAGTACACAGTTTAATTAGGAAACCTTCCATCATGTGCCGATCATTGCGACACCTTACGGAAGTTCAAACTCGTGTTACTTCTGGTGATTGTGAGCGAGACTACCCTCGTTTGTATATTTTTTGCTGCAAGCAATGACATTTGAATGACATTCGGTTTTACTGAATTGAGTGCTAAAATGACCATATAAATTATTACATTGCAAACTTATTCCGCAGCACCAATATGCAACAACAATTCAAGCTCGTAAATGTTATTGAGATTGTTAATTCTGTGTAATAAACACAAATATTTGCAAACTCCGGCCTACCTACTAGGGGAAGTATACCCATTTTAAGCCTAATAAGCGGTCGTGTTTGAATGATGCTGGGTAATCTGGAGTGTTCCTTGAAATTTACTAAACTAAGTAGACAACGAGTAGAGCAACTTTTTATGAACATTACTGTTTATTTTGACTTTTACTTAAAGTTATTCTATTCCTTTTACAAGCATTAAAGAAAATATCCCAAGTTTATTCTAATCTGGGCAATGCCAATTTTTCAATTTTCAGCTTAGTTGTAATTTCTTCCTGCGCTCTTTTGGGTCTGCTTAGTGCTGCCACTTGTGACGAAATTTTAAGCGAACACTAATAAAAAGTAGCATTTATAGAGAAAGTTTCCTGGCATCACTGGTGCAGTACAGCACTGCAAAAACGCGTTTTGGTGTTTGTGACAAAATCTCCGTCAAGGCAATTTCCCATAAGAGTGGCATATTAGCCGTTTGGTTTTTCGCATCGGCAGCCAAGTCTAAGCACTATTTCAGTAAAATTCAAGTTCCAGAAGATGCGTTGGAACATCCTCTACCACCTGGTGCTAATATCTCGTTTTTGCCAAAAGTGGATATTAGCCGTTTTTTCAATGGTGTGCAGAGCAGGCGCAGCTGGTGGTTTTGGTGGCCACCATTTATTTTTTACTTGCCTCTCGTTCGGTTTTCTTCAGCCTTCGATTTGAATGGGTATAAACGTGAAAAGATTCGACGCGTTTGTTTTCTTGATGGCGCTTGCTAATTATTTGCATGTTTCGGGATTATTTTTCAAGTGAGTGACTAACTAATGTGCAAAAGAACTTGTTGCCGGTTGTTGGAAGCAATTTCATATCTTAAGCGCTATGAAAACGTTAGTGCAATTGAAAACATATTGATGGCGACTTTCGTTAAGCAGTTAAGCTTTCATCTTGCGTGTGGATGTGTGTGCAAACAAAATGATGACAAATGGTCTCGCAAAATAAAAATTATGATCAAAAGTGCATTCAATTTGATCTTTTTGGCCAGTAAATGGCATAAATTTGCATGCTTAATCGAGGCGATGCTGTTGCTGGTAAGTTTATAGCGTAAATAGTATTTTTGGAGCTTTAATCGAGCATCAAACTCTCCATATGGCGAAGATAGGTGTTTGATTAGAGAGGGTATATTTCCCCTATTTGTCCTCAAACTATGTTTTCGATATATATTGGATTTGATGTCGCTGGTTGACGGGTCACTCGGCTGAAACAGTGCAATTGAGTAATTTTCCGCTTGAAATCACATCGGATGGCCGCAATCGAATCCCGACGTTTTTGCAGCCAAATCGTTAACAAACTAATTTTCCCGCTACTCAACGATACCACATTTAAGTTTTCGAGTACCTATTTGAAAACTGATAAACACCAGAATCAGGTACGGAATGGCATAATCTAGTGCAAATCTCGGGTGAGTTTTCAAAAAGCCGTAAGAGCCACCGTGACCTCTAACACTAGTTTTCGTTTTTATCCGAAATGAAACAAAATTTAATTTAGCTTTAGTTTGGGGCACTTAAAGGACGTGCACAGCAAAGAAAGTTGTAATCCAGCTGCAAGTAAAAGGCCCAGGTGTAAAATAAATGTTGCATTATTTTATGAAATGCTATGTAATATTACATACTGAAATGTGTAGCTCATCAGTATGGGAAACATACTTGACCTAAATGTCAAGCTCATATATGCGTTTATCCTTTCCCTTCTTCATCGGTCTGTTGGCCGAGCGGTCTAAGGCGCCAGTCCTTACTGGTGGTGCTGGGTTTGATTCCCATCAATTGCAACTTTTTTTTAAATGTTTACAAAAATTGTACATGCAGTGTGTAATATTAAGTGTTTATTTTGACGAGGGTGATGTGCATGCTTTTGCATGCGATTTTTACGGATTTTTTGCTATGTGTAGATGAACAATCTCAAGCGTTTTTGATATTGGTTTTTCGTAAGTAGGTCAAATACCGATGCAAAAAGGACTTTGTTTACCAATGGCTCTTACGGCTTTTTGAAAACTAATCCGAGAAATGTGTTTACTCAAAGTGAACCGAAAATTTCGCATCATATCAATAATTACTTCCGTTGCATTGAACCCGGGGGTCGTTTGACTTCCTGAAACCGGATCGGGCCATTAATTACATGGCCATTGTCCCGGAGGCGTTTCCCACCTACGCCATTCGAGGCCGGACCACGATCAAACATTCGAAAATTAATCATCCATCGTGGCTGCACATTCCACATCGATAAATAATTACTGTGACGACAGAGTCGGTTGGTTTCAAGGATTACGCCGTCGTCGTCGTAAGTCCGCCCGGCCAAATCCGGTCGTGGTTTATTACCTGGTGATTTGCCCCGCCACACCCAAATGTATGCGTGCTCTGGGGGTCTTATCACTCAACCACTCATCAATCTGTGCAATGTTGGGTGGAAAACCGCACCGTCGTCGTCTTCATGAGTGTTTGTCTGCATCTTCCTGTTAGATGCTTATCGTCGATGGTTAGGGCTGAATTGTCCGATGAGATTTTCAGTAATAGAGTTAATTGAGAGATTCGGTTTGTATGGAATTCAAGATTTCATCAATCAAACATTACATCTTTGAATATGCAATCGAAACACCTTTCTGAGAAGCATAATGAACGAAGATCTGACAAATCTATCTGATGTTTTGGTAACTTAGAAGTCGTCGCTGTCGTGCTAACATGTTTCGTGCATTGTTGTCACTCTTCTTATGGTAGAAGTTTCAATCTTGTCATGCTATCTTGACACAGCCTGAAAATTGATGTAAGTGCGACAATTGGCCAAAGGGATTTCAGATCAGAACGCGTTTGACACAAGTATGAGCTCGACTACCGTAAACATTTGTAATTACAACTCAAGACTCCGGCAACCAAATTCAACCAAACTTCAGGACAATGCACAGAATGGTCAACCAAATAAAACGTGTTTCATATTGTTTACATTGCGTGCTCTCGCTATTGATTATTCAAGGTCTAACATTAAAACACAGAAAAATAAAACTGATAACATGTTTGGTCAAGGAAACAGCTTGACAAATTGTCAGTTACAAAAAAATCAATTTGTTTTGAAACTACATTTCAAAGTCAATTTTTTTAAGCCATCCTCTGCTAACACACACAGATTTAGGTGAAATTTATTCTTGATGATCCATTTTTCATTTTTGCGCAAAAAGAAGAAAGAAGAAAGGGTCGTGGCTGTGTGAGTTGGCGATGAATGACCCACATTATATGTAAGAATTATATTTAAGCAAGTGTCATAAAAATAGAAAGCATGAAAAAAAAATTGGCATTTTTTTCTGATAATTTCCTTAATTTTCACTGTGCTCTAAGCGCGTCACTCATCGTTTTTTCAATCCCAGGGCCCCATTCGTTGACTGACTGGTTGACTGGAAGGATGACGAGGGACACGATTTGGCCAGAGGCCAAACACGGAATGCTGCCTCAACCGTCCATGGGCGGCAATGGGACAGGGTGGAGGAAATGTTGATATGTAAAACGCTTTCCAAATGATTGAATCGGAAATGTGAAAAGAGTTTTGCAGCACCGCTGACGTCCCGCAACCCTACCGTCAGCCTGTTCTGCTGGCCTTGCAAATCTGGATAGGTGCGACGACGCTGATGACAGTTGGGACGATGGATGTATTACAAGTTGATGGACAGCACGGAATGAATGTCACACGTACAATGTTACACACTCACACACACACACGAACATCCTGAGTATTACAGTGAAATACACTCTGTTCTTTTTGTGAATGAAAAAAGAATATCCCGGATTTTCGTCGCTCAAGCTTCGACGGAACACGTTCTCATTTCCATCATTCAGTCAGCCGACGTGGAAATTGGATGGAAGAATCGGATGGTCGAACCGGGTTGATTCCCCGGGACTCAAGCATGGGAGGGACAATTGGACAGTCATTTCCGGTGAATACGTGTGCGCGGAAATCGTGAGACGAAAAAAAGCTGTTGACTGCTCTTTGGCTTGGTGAAATGAGATCACATCTCAGACAGTGACAACTGTGGTCCTATCCTTAGAAACGTGAAATTTGGCATCATACATTATTATAGATAACAATTTTCAAATACATTTTTTCTCCTTTTTTTAGCGAGGACATATTTTTGTGAAAAAATGGATATGGTGAAAGTAAGCAAAACAATCAAAAAAATCAAACCATCCACATTAACGACCCCCGGGTCTTTTGTGGTCTCTATTGCAAGTTTCTGCTCGAACCTAGGAGTCCGAAGGCTTGAATGGGGAGAGCACCCAAACCTTTTTCTACTCCAAGGAACCTTCCACCCCAGTGTTTGAACTGATGACCTTTGGATTGCGAGTCCAACCGCCGCCAGCGATTCCACCGGAGTAGGCTTGGTTTGGAGTGTTGTTTGTACTTGTGGCATGGAGACGACTCCTACACCTGGAATGACTTAACGGCCTAACAACCAAGGCCGGGACCGACATTTTACTTCCTCATCCGATGGAACGTTGGAGCAGATGGGAATCGAACCCAGAATCAAAACCCGGATAGTAAATTCCAGTATTTATAACTGCTGTCTAAGTATACTTGAAAACTGCATCCTCAAAAATGCAGCATTAAAAATCGAGCGGCCAGCCTCACTACGTTGCGTTTACTGCAGTCAGGACTCTTCGAACGGGTCATATTTCAAAGAATCTACAGAGAAGGAAGGATGCGTAGATATGCCACACCAAACACTCCGAGTAATTGTTTCGTTTTTGCTATGTGGATGGTAAATAGATTAATAGTGAAATAAATATTGTCAAAATATGGACGCCCAAGCCTCCCAAAAAGTTGGAACGATTACTTCAACTCGCTGGTTCTCGGGCATTACTTAACCAATCGGGACGATTCTTGAATTTCTGCGACCGAAAACATCGTTTCAACTTTTATAAAAGGACTGCCTCCGCGGAATTTTTGGTAATTTTTATTTTACAGGCGAAACAAAAGTTGGAGCGATGGTTTTGCTCGCAAAAATTACAGATTTAATCAAATTGAGTTTTGCAAAGTTCTAGGATCATCTAGACAATCTTGCAAATCAGTAAAAATAAGAATCGTCCCGATTGGTTGAGTTATGCCCGAGAACCAGCGAGTTGAATTTACCGTTCCAACTTTTTTTTTTAGGGGTTGGGAGTTAGAATGTTAAGAAAATCACGTCTGACGGCACTTTAATTAGCAAACACATTATTCATTTCTAATAAATCGCCCATTAAATGTTTCAACTTTGGCAATCTTGATAACGGACTTTCCGCTTACAGGAGGCAACCCTTACATTCCAGGTGACACCTGCGAAAGTTGTCATCGTCCGCTTGTACGGGTTAGTGGGTGTGTCACCAATTCAAACAGGTTTCCATCGGTTCAGCAAGGTTTCCCGAAAGGGAAAAATCACGCTTCCCTCCTCTCCCACCCTCCTTTTGTCCTCAAATTGATGATTAATGGCAAACGATGAGCAGATCGAGCGAGGGCAGATAAAACGATTTTTGCCCTCCTGAAATGTCATAAATCTTGCGAGGTTCCACCCACAGATTACGCCACCAAATGGTACAGCTGCTGTCGGTGCCATTTTAAAGCGATGTTGGCAAAAGGTGACTTTCTTGTGCGACTTTTGCAGGAAAAAATGAAGGTAAGGGGTAAGCTGGAGTTTACAGAAACAAATATGGCATTAGTTGTTATCTGGCTCATATTAATAGTAAGACTGTACAACAAATTTAATGAAATTAATTAAAGCCTTGCTCGGTTTATACCATGAATCATTTATCTCGGTAAATTAATTGAGAAGGTTCAAAGACACATTCCGAGGGAGTTCTGGTAGGCTGTAAAGTTTCAAGCAGTGCCAACGTGAATGATAGCTTATATTACCTAAACCGTTCTGAGTTCGAAGATTTACCGATCCATTGTCCAGCCACCGGACATTCCGGACAAAACACAAAGCACATTCCAAAAGCTGCATCCATCAAGGTCTTATCCTCTTGTGTTGCCTTCTTTTTTTTTCTGATGAAATCCAGCAAGGTTCCAAAATGCAAGTAACAAAGAGAGATTCGAATCTTTCTGCGAGACTCCCACTCATCCCATCAGAGCTAATGGCAGTAGCAAATGTAATGAAATTCTCATCAAACTCATCTTTCTTTGAACCAGTCAGCATTTCCGCATGAAACTGTTGCTTCGAGCCGATTTTGCGAGGTTAGCGAAACATCCCTTGATTGCAAATCGCAGAACTCGACTGGCTTGCAAATTAGTTCTCGTCATGACTTGGGATCTGTCTAAAGTCGCTTAGCTACTTACTAATGTATTATGACGTCTGATGACAATCGCTTACTTGAAAGATGAAGAAAAAAATAATAGCTTCAGTTGACTTTGAAAAGAGGGACTTCCCAATGATGCGTAACAACTTAGTTTATTCCCCACTGTGCGCTGAGTGATTAATGCACACAAAAAAATAAACACTTCAAACATTGAAGTGTCTGAAAGGTAATTTTAATGTTTCTGCTTAGAGTAGCCCGGGGCAAGTGTGTGCACCTAACAAACATCGTTCTGATTTCGACTGAAAATGGACGATTTATCATTTGACCTTGTTATCAAAAGGAAGCTCTATCTTTTGCCTTCAAAACTTATTACTAGACTTTTTCAAAAAAAATATGTGGTTCGAGATTTAGGCAAAATCTGTAAAAAAAAAATACTTATGCACACTCTTGCCCCAAGGCCGGAGAATTTTAAGTATGCACACTTGCCCCGTACACCTTTTCATTTTTGAAAAGGTCGTAGTACAATTTAGAGAAACAATTAAGTGAATATCTGTACACGATTTTACTAGTAATTACCTCAGTTATCAAGCTGCATACTAGGTTTTTTTATTAACCAGATTAACCATCTTAGGTATTGTAAACCTTGTATTTCAAACATGAAATTTACTAACAAAATAGCGAAAAAATGATTTTTGTTCACAAAAATAACACGCTTTAATTTTTTTCAATTTCTTTTTCACGGGCAAATAGCATACCCATAGACACATTCACCAGCCAAATATTGGAAATTTTCATTGCGATTAAGGCCAGAAAAAGCTGGTGCGCACTCTTGCCCCGGTTTACTCTAATTACTATTACAATTTGACGCGTAAATTTTCAAGCACCTCTTGATAGGAAACCATCGTTCGATATTTGACTTTGCAGACGACTATGCTGTCTTCTTCCTAGTGGGCGCATTTCCACAGCTGCTAAATCCACCAATGCACAGTGGTCTAGATAATAAAATTATGTGGAAATTTGATTTTCTGAAAAATTGTGGAGTTTTGGAGCCTTGGTGTCTTCAGAAGAGTTGTTGCAAATGAGAAGGGGCAACGTTTGGTTTCGTTGAAAATAAGGACGGTTCACAATTAGGGTGATTTTAAAAATCTAACTTTTCAGGAATATTTATGGGAATTCTTTTGTCTCCTAGAAAGATGTTGGGCTTGCCAATCCAAGCCACTTTGTCCAAGACACCAAATTTCTATCTCGTAATTTACGCCTTCCGCGACCAAATTTCAGTTGTTGAGCGTAGCAATTCAGGGTTGAGTTTTAGAGAAAAGAGTTTGAGTTGATATGATATGATATGAATTTTACATAGAAATATAAAGTACGACCAGACATCTCGATGTTTTGACACTTTGGCTCAATTCAGAATTTCATGGAAAAGCAAAAAGTTGGTCAATTTTTGAATCTCGTCAGGGTAGTTTCATACACTTTTCCCTTGAAAATGAGACATTTTCATATGAAGATATCTCGAGTTTAAAGAAAAACACCCCTAAGATGGATGCCTTATGGAGATATTTAAGTTTTAAATTTGCTTCTTTTCGACCTTAAAATGGCTATAACTTTTTTGATTGTTTTTTAGAGCTATAAAAATGCTCCAAACATCACTTTTCTCTAAAAGTTAACCTTTGCCTCGCTAAAAAAACTGATTTTTAATGGTTTGCTAAGATGCTTTCTATAAATTTGTTGGTAGAAGGCGTAAGTTACGAGATAAAAATTTTATCTCATCTCATTTAATGATGGTGGTTTCGACAAAGTTGCTTGGATTGGCAAGCCCAACATCTTTCCAGAAGACAAAAAAAACAAAAATATTCCTGAAACGTTAGATTTTCAAAATCACCCTAATCCAAAAGTTGCCCCTTCTCATTTGCAACAACTCGTCTGAAGACACCAAATCTCCAAAACTTCATTTTTTTCGGAAAATCAATTTTCCACCAAATTTTGCGATCTGGACCACTGTGCAATGTTACAGTCATCCCACATATTCGGAACACCCACAAATTCGGAACACTTTTGTCGTAAGTTGTCAATAGAATGCAAAATGCAACTTTTCTGCCGACCCTGCTATTTTTAGGGCCTTTATTTGGACGCTTTCTTGCTATTTCACTAGTAAATGTAATATTTTTGAAACAAAAACTGCATTTCCAGACTATTTTATCCAGAGCACCAAAACACTGCCTCCAAATTGCCTGTTCCAAGATTGTGGGATGTTGTTGTGTCTCCCACAATTGTGGATCACCTGAATTTAACTGATATTTTCACAAAAAAGTTATCAGACCATTCATATAACATTACTAAGCATGATTTTTATTGGTTTCAGAGTGCAAAGTCATTATTTTGTAAAAAATATGTACTCCTGGAGAGAAAAAAAAAGTTTGTTTACATCGTAGGAAAAAAGTGTTCCGAATTTGTGGATTTCAAGGGTCAATGTTTTTCTTTGAAAACTTGATATAAAACGTAAAAATGTACAGCCGGTCTATACATCAATCGAAAGATCGCAAGAAAAGCTTTCACATGAAGGTAAAAGCAAATCATTATGTTCAATTATCGATTTTATATGATTTGTTGAACATTGGCCGATCTGTAAACTGTTCCGAATATGAGGGATGACTGTACGTGCGGTTTCAGATTTTCACTTCCCGCCGTGAGTTTTAATTAAGTTCCTGTTTCGACCTCTAGTTCCATTACTGTCACCAGCAGTAGTACCGGTTTCAATTAGTCCTTATTGGTGCGCTGAGATTGGGTGCGTTAATACGCAACTGATATATTGAATTCGACGATGTGGGGATTTAGAGGAGGGGGAAGGGGATAAGAGTCCTTTCAATTTTCCCACGGTACATTTACGTACTGCACAGTAAAAAAAACATGATAAAATAACAACCAAAAAAGGGGTACATCTTTTATGTCAAAAAAAGCTTTAATTTTTCAGCTTATAATGTGTAAATTTACATCTGGCAGACGCTAGGGAAAAATAACTGTAATCCCAAAAAAATATCAAACTGGCGACAGTTAAATCTAGCCTACTAAGTCCGCGCCCCAACCCGCACGGCCAACTCGACGCTGTGAAAGCAGGTCGATCAAAGCCAATGTAGCTCTATGTATTCCGTACATTGTATACTGTATTTACTGCATATACTGTACATATACGATAAACGCGATACGTAGAGCTAAATCGGCTTTGATCATCCAATTTTCACAGCGGCGCGTTGGCCGTGCGAGATGGGGCGCGGATTTAGTAAGCTAGATTTAACTATCGCCGGTTTGATATTTTTTTGGGATTACAGATATTTTTTCCTAGCGTCTGCCAGATGTAAATTTACACATTATTAGAGGTAAAATTAAAGCTTTTTTCTGACATAAAAGATGTACTACTTTTAGATGTAATTTTACCATGTTTTTTTTACTGTGTGGGTGTGGGACAGATTTAATGGATTTTTGCGTTCTTCGCTGTTTTTTTGGTGCCCTTTGAGTTTCACTTCATCATTAGCTTGCAGTTCGTACTGGATACAGAAATGTTCCATATTTCTCCTACACACACACAAAGTTTTAGATAAATTATGCCTACCTTTATTTTAAAAAAAGCGCCTATGACTGGCAAGCTTGCCAATTAATTGTGCACAAACATCTCTCAAATAAGGTATTCGGATTTTCCTTTTGTTTTTATTCATCGAGCTGGAATGAATTAATTAATGTAATGCCACCGTTGACCACACAGTAGGTGGGTACGAGAGAGTTGTCATGAACTTTTCGATAAAAATCGCCACTGTTTATTTTTCAGCAAATAACACAAATAATGAAATTCGAGGAAATTGAAAATATGACCAATATTTACTCAATCGCGGTGGATTCGATTGTTTCGTGCGGTGCATGGGTCCCGAAATGATAATTTATGATGAGTTTGCACATTTCCTTCCATTGTTTGCTCTTTTCGTATGGAAACGAATAATTAATTTGCATTACCTTTTGGTCATAATGATTTACAGACGATTCATGTAAAGGTTTCTGACGATTAATTCAACATCAAAAGCTTTCAGCCATTGCATTTCCACTGGTAACGTTTCTGCAAATTCAGACATAACGCAACCAAAGGGAGAGAGTGAAAGACTCAGAAGTAGTACTCATTAAAAATTCCCATTGAAGAGCTTTTCCAAGCGAAATCATAACGTGTGTGTGTATGTCTGTGTTCGTGCACGCAAGGGCGTTTTGCTTGAGGCGATTATTTTTCCATTTTGACGCAAATCGGCTTAGACGAGATTTTCCTCGCACAACCATACGCATGCGTTCTCCGATACCATTTGTTTTGCAGTCGGCACAGTTAAAAATATCATGGTAATATTACACCGGTAATGGCACATTTTGTGTCAGTCTAAAAAAGTGTTTTAAATGTAATTTTACATGCTGCAGATAAATAAGGTATTATTACATAAAAAAGAGATAATCTTCAAACAACACATTTTCAACCATCCGAAATAAGTTTTTTTTTACTGTGTAGAGATTCAGTGCATTTTGCCTTTTAAAATTTGTGGCAGAAAAATGAATCGCAATGTTTTGGAATTTTTATTTTATTTTTCATTCATTAAGGCCGATGCAAATATTTTTGTCCCTCGGCTCTGGCCGGGGTCGAGGGGGGGGGGCGTCTCAACATTTGAATGCAAAAAGTGTTTTAAAATGCATTTTTGAAAAATCAAATTTTACGTCTGGAAATGGCAAAAAGCTACCACCTGGCAAACACCTGTTTTTCCAACATTTTTATTTTTGAAATCGCTGTACCTTAAATAGAATAGGACTTTGAGCAATTGTCAATTTGAAGACTTTTATGTTAAGTTGTCTGGAAAATTAATTCCCGCAATCGGGTTATGTAAATGTTGACGTCTAATAATTGTTTTTTTTTGTATTTTTGTGTAGAAAGACTAACCACCCTCAATTTTTGTGAGGCTTTTGTAATATCTGACGCAATCTCTGCAAAAAAAAAATGAGAAAAAAAATCGTTGGATCTCCTACAAGTTTAAAAGTTAAACCTTAAAAAACCATAGAAAAGGCATGTGTTTTTATTTCTGTGTATCCTGATTTAGGCTGCTATAAAATAGTCTAAAAAGTGAGATTCTCCAAGCACTTTTTATGCTCTACAACTTTGTTGAAGAAACTTGAGTTGTTTTTTTTTTTCTGGGTACCCTAGCTTCCTTTCAAAAAGAGCAAAAGCCCACGCCTTTTATGACAGTCGTAACGCTGCAATCGAAATTAATTTTCATAGCCATCGCGCGTTCGTTCGCTCGCGAGTATCCGTGGGTTCAGAGGGTTCAATAAAATGTAATTTCCGGAAAACGAAAAAAAAACTGCAATATTTTCCGTCCTTTTTTCACTCAAAAAAAAACCTCCACCATTCAATCGCGCACCCTGTTCAGTTTCGAAAAAGGGAAGCGAACTTTTCAACCTCACCCCCTCACCTCTTCATTTATGCGCCATTTTATATTGAAAATCCTTCACTTTATGGCATCCCGAAACCCACTTTGCCATTAGCTATAAATTTCACCACCATATTTCTCATTCACCGTATACGTCCACCTCTACGCAAGGCCACTTTTCGAAGTGAGTGACTGCTCCCGAGTAACACGTGGGAAGCAGTGCAATGTGTTGTGCGATGTGTGTGTGTGATGAACGGCACGAAAAGGTTTTTGTATTCATTTCACTGCCCACCATTGAAAAAACGGCTAATATCCACTTTTGGCAAAAACGAGATATTAGCACTAGGTGGTAGAGGATGTTCCAACGCATCTTCGGGAACTTGAATTTCACTGAAATAGTGTTTAGACTTGGCTGCCGATGCGAAAAACTAAACGGCTAATATGCCACTCTTATGGGAAATTGCCTTGACGGAGATTTTGTGACAAACACTAAAACGCGTTTTTCTCGGAATACTTGATTTGGCATAATAGCCGAATTTTCAATTATGGGCAGTTCAGGTCTTTATAATATTTAACTCAGAGTTTCACATCAGAATGTTTGAATCACTTCCTTTAAAAAAATTATTAAATGAATATAAAACTCATATTTGAGGGACTGAACAACATTGCCATTTTTTTTTTCAAAGCAAATTATGAAATAACCAAACTCAAAAGGTTCAATTAAGACTCAAATTAACACATTAAGATCATTGTTATCCGAGCATTCGTTGGAGAAGGTTGTCTGATTCAACATGACTCGTCGCGTCCCGGCGCAAAACGCCGGCAATATCGCCCTACCTGCGGCTCAAGCAGGCAAAAAAGTGGGAATTTCCAAAAGGAAGGTTGAGGCCTCAACTGATGGCCAAAAACCGGGGATTTCCAAGAGGAAGGTGCTTTTGGAAGTGACATCGAACAGCAAAAAGACGAAAAAGAGCGACGGTACTGTACCGATGGATGAGGAGGAGGAGAACTCTTCATCGCACGAGGAGCAGCTATTGAAGAACAACAAGTTCGCTGGACTGCCTGACGAGGACCAGGTAGCGGAAGCAAAGGAGAATGAAGTGAAACAGCGAAAGGAGAAACTGCCTCCTTTCTATGTACAGCAATCAGCAGCAACGATCGACTTTCGAGCGGGGCTGGTTGAACTCATCAAGTCTGGGAAAGTCCAAGGCAACATTCGTCTGTGTCAGGACGGATTTAAGGTGCTGGTGCAATCCAGGCAGCACTATCAACTGGTCAAGGATTACTTGACCGAAAACGAGGCGGAGTACTTTACCCATGATGTCGCCATGGATAAGCCGTACAAAATCGTCGTCAGAGGTCTGTACGACATGCCAGTGGAGGAATTAGCTGCCGAGCTAAAAGTTTTGAAACTCGATGTGTTGGCCGTGCACAAAATGAACCGACGCAACAAAGACATCAAATACCGTGATCAGCTCTACCTGCTGCATTTGGCATCGACGACGCTTCCTGAGCTGAAGGCAATCCGAGCGGTTTTCAACATTATCGTGTCGTGAGAGCGATACCGACCAGTGCACCGTGACGTCACACAATGCTTCAACTGCCTGGGTTTCGGGCACGGAGGTAAGAACTGCCACCTAAAGCGTCGTTGCGCCAAATGTGGTACCGATGCGCACATCACATCCCAGTGCATCCAAGATTCGCTGGTGAAGTGCCTCAACTGCAACGGTGAGCATTCGTCAACCGACCGAAAGTGCCCCAAGAGAGCTGAGTTCGTGAAAATTCGGCAGCAAGCATCGACGAAGAGTCAGCCTCAGCGTCGTAGAACTCCTCCAGCCCTGGTGGAGCAAAATTTTCCACCTCTTCAACCGCGACGCCAGGTCCCGAACTTGGCACCGTTGCCGTTGGATCACAGGAAGAGAGCTGAGATGAATCATCCACGGCCGGGTTCCAGCCAGGAGCCGAGACCGCCACCACCGGGCTTCAGCCAGGAGCCAAGACCAACCCAAGAACCAGCAGTTGAGGAAAATGGTAACGATCTTTACACCTCAACCGAACTCCTCAATATTTTCAAACAGATGTCCGCTGCACTGCGTGGATGCAAAACCAAGACCCAGCAGATTGAAGTGCTGACCTCGTTCGTCATCCAGTATGGATCGTAGGTCCCTCAAGCTGCTGAATTGGAACGCTTGCTCCATTAGGAGGAAGAATTTAGAGCTAGTGGATTTTCTTCGCGAGAAGGAGATCGACGTAGCTGCCATCACGGAAACTCATCTGAAGCCCGGTGAAAAAGTTTATCTGCAAAACTACAAGATCGCGACGCAGCTCGATAGGACCACCTCTGGAGGAGGAGGTGTGCTTGTCGCTGTTCATCGTGATCTCAAGCCACGCCGGCTGCCACACTTCAAGCTGGAAATCATCGAGGCCGTTGGGGTGGAAATTCCCACTTCTGTTGGCCCAGTACTCTTCATTGCTGCCTACTGCCCACGTCAGGTGAATTCCAGAGATGGTTCAGCAGCAAAACTGAAGGGCGATATCCAGAAGCTGACACGGTGGAGCGCAAAGTACATCATTACTGGTGACCTCAACGCGAAGCATGAAGTTTGGGGCAACAACAGGAGGAATCGGAACGGAGTGATTCTGCACAACGATCTGCAAAACGGATACTACAACGTTGTGAGTCCGGATCGTCCAACGAGAGTGGCTCGGTCTGGGAATGACTCAATCATCGACTTCTTCATTACCAATATGGCTGAGAACGTGGCTCATCCTGAGGTGCTTGAAGAGTTGAGTTCTGATCACTATCCGGTGGTTGTGGAGGTTGGAGCTTCCGTTACTCCACAGCGGCAACCAACCCGGAAAGATTACCACAACGTTGACTGGCAGCAGTTTCAGCAAGTGGTCGACAGCAACATCGACTATGATCAACACCCGGAAACTTCTGCCGATATTGATCGTTCGCTGGAGGTGATCCAGCAGGCTATCAACCAAGCAGAGGCTGCCGACGTTCGGGAGGTTCCTGTTAATTTTAAGGTAACTGATATTGACGTAGATACTAAACACTTGATTAGACTTAGGAATGTTTATAGGAGACAATATCAACGGACTGGGGACTATGACAAAAAGATTTCAGTGAACAATTTGAACAAAATCATACAAGACCGACTTGACAATATCAGAAATCAAGAATTTTCAAAACATGTAAGCCAGCTTGGGAATTATTCAAAACCATTTTGGAAACTTTCAAATGTTCTTAAAAACAAACCAAAGCCTATTCCTCCTCTTATTGTTGAGGATTCTCCTTTGATTACATCCGAGGAAAAGGCAAATGCACTTGGGCTTCATTTTGTTAGTTCACATAATCTTGGCGCTTCCATGACCAGCCGTAAAGAAACATCAGTTGCCAATAGTATTTCAACAATCAATGACTCTACCTTTGAATTTCCTGCAGATTCCCATGTTTCTGGTGAGGAAGTCAAAGTTGCAGTAAAACAAATGAAAAATATGAAAGCTCCTGGCTTTGATAACATTTTTAATCTGGTGTTGAAAAAACAGAGTGATCAGTTCTTTCAACATCTAGCCAATATTTTCAATAAATGTTTGCAACTTGGTTACTTCCCCACCAATTGGAAGCTGGGCAAAGTCATACCAATTTTGAAGCCTCAAAAAGATCCAACATCGCCAACAAGTTATCGTCCCATTAGTCTTTTGAGTAGTCTGTCCAAACTCTTTGAGAAGGTCATCTATTCAAGGCTTTTGGATTTTACCAACGATAATAATATAATTTTGAATGAGCAGTTTGGCTTCCGTAAGGGACATAATACTGCTCATCAGCTTACGAGAGTAACTAAAATCATCAAGCAGAACAAGCTTGAGTCTAAATCAACTGCTATGGCTTTGTTGGATGTTGAGAAGGCTTTTGACAATGTTTGGCATGATGGTTTGATACATAAACTGTATTTGTACGGTTTTCCAATGTATCTTATCAAAATTATCCAGCACTATCTTTCGGAGAGATCGTTTCGGGTTTTTCTGAATGGGATTGCTTCTGGATTATTCAACATTGATGCTGGGCTTCCCCAAGGAAGTATTCTTGGCCCACTTCTGTACAATATTTTTACATCTGATTTGCCTACTCTTCCTGGTAATGGTGTGTTGTCACTTTTTGCTGATGACACTGCCGTTATTTACAAGGGTAAAATAACCAGATATTTAGTTGGCCGTCTTCAGAAGGGTCTTGACGTTCTTTCCGAATACTTTGACGACTGGAAAATTCGTATAAATGCAGCAAAAATTCAAACCATCATTTTTCCTCTTTCCAAATCGGCCAGATTTGCCCCAAAGGATGATGTTTTTATCAAAATGAATGATGTTTCGATACCCTGGTCAAAGGAAGTTGTCTACTTAGGTCTCATACTTGACTCGAAACTTTTGTTTCGGCAGCATGTAGACAAAATATTGAACAAGTGCAGCATTCTCATCAGGTGTTTGAATCCTTTAATTAACAGAAAATCAAAGCTATCTTTGAAAAATAAGCTAGCAGTTTACAAACAAATAATTTACCCCGTTATTGAGTATGCAGTACCTGTTTGGGAGTGTTGCGCTAGAACTCATAAATTGAAGCTCGAGCGTGTCCAAAACAAGGTACTCAAAATGGTTTTAAATGTTCCTGGCTGGACAAGATCAAGTGAGGTTCATGAATTAGCAGAAGTAAAAATGTTGGATCAGAAGATTCAAGAAAAATGTTTGAAATTCAGGGAAAAATGTGCTATTTCTGAATACCCCTTGATTCAAGGATTGGTTTAGTTTATTGTAAGTTTAAGTTAGTTTTAGGTTAGGTTATGTTTTCTTAACATTTTTTTCCTCATTGTACCTAGTGTTACAAAAATGATAAATCATATACTTTTAAAGTTATGAAAATGAACAGTGTTTAAATCACGAAAAGCAAATTAAAGCTGAAGAGCCACAGCTGACCACTTATGATGTAAACCAAATGTAATTATTATAAGAAAGATTCAATAAAGTATATTTAATTCAAAAAAAAACACATTAAGATTTTGGAGAGTTCCATTGTCGACGAAGCAAAAAAAATCGTAAAATTCAGGTGCAATGTTGCCACTCGCCATACCAAAAGATGTCGCTCGTCGCCTTTTGACGTTCCGAGAAAAAACGTGTTTTAATGATTGACCTTGAATAAACAAAAATTAGAGCACGCAATGTAAACAATAACAAACACGTTTTGTTTGGCTGACCATTCTGTGCATTGTCCTGAAGTTTGGTTGCTGGAGTCCCGAGTAATTATTCAAAATGTGTCAAACAAGTTTTATCTAAAATCAACATGGCCAAATATCGCACTTGCAGCAATTTTCGGGTGTGTCAAGATAAGTACGATCAGGTCGAAACTTTTTTCGTATGAAGAGTGATAACAATGTGCGGAGCTTTTAAGATTTTTGTTGAATATCTCAGGAAATCGACGTGCGACAAGATAGCACGCTCACGACGAGATGCAGTTTGACCTTTTGGAATGCACGTCTACTGTTTACATTTTTGATTGTCACTCAGGACCACGGCAACCAACTGAAAAAAAATAGTGTTTTCATTTTTCGAATGACGTGTGGCAAAATATCACTCTGAAATAGGGAAACTATACCCTTTTTCAGCCTATTTCTATTATCGGCCTATCAGTACTTTGATCATGAATTACAGCTTTCATGAAGTTTTTTTGACTGTTCCAAAGCAATAAATAGCTCAAGTAAAAGTGAGCAAGCAACTATCCATTGTTGGTACATCTGAAAATGTTGATTTAGTAGCGGAAAACGGCAAAAGTGATGAGAATTGGTCGAACGGTTTAGAGTGATTAAAATGGGTATATTTCCCCTATAAACTTTCTAAAATTAAAATTTCTACAATTTTGCGCTTCCAACCAAACCCCAAAAACCAAGTTCAACGGTTTGAGCGCTGGAAACTTTCTTCGACCCACTCGTACGCAGTCTCGATGTGGTTGTCGTCGTCGCTCGGCATCGATTCCCACTTCCGCTCCGATGGCATATTTTCCACGATATTTTGACACACACTGGCGCGGGCGTGAGATATGTGACCGAAAATTTCCCGCTCCCGGCAGCAGCCGTTGTTTTCTGGCAACTTTGTCTTGCCACTGGCCTCGTTTCGGAGCAAGGAGCAACTTTTATTTTAACAAGTTTTTCGAGGAATAAAACTTTGCCTAGAACCTTGAAGAGCAGCGCAAAAAAAAAGGTGTTTGGGCCCCATTTACACGGATGACAGCTGCCAGCACGAGAATTTTGTTTTCTTCTAGGAGGGCCAAGCAAACCGAACAGTAATTGGAAGCGACTGCATTTTATTAATTTTGCAAGTTTTGCTGCGGGTCAGCTTTTTTTCTAGGGCAGGAGGTGAAATATTGCCCAAGTTCGGTCTGAGGCTTTGGAATCAAACGTCGTGCTTTGACAGTGGAATGGTCTGAGATGCTTCACATATTGTGATTGAAAATATGTGTGATTAATTTTTCATGAATCTGCTTGCCAATGCTTTCAAACACAAAAAATCTTTCTGAATCTTTTAGTTCTTTTTGTGTCCGAAAAAAAGCTTTTCAAGCATTCAAAGCACTTTAATACATATTTAATGAAGCTTGAAAGAATCAGGTATTTTGGAGCTTTGTCATCTTTATGAAGGAAAGGAAAGCAATCTTTTTGAAAAGAAACAACCAGTGTTGACACGACTTAAAAAAAATAATCAAAATTATGATAGCGTGTCAATAATCGACTTGAAAAATGTCAATGTTGTGCTCTGTTTTAATTTTCATTTTTTTCAAATTTTGTTCAATTGTTCATTTCTTCGTTTGTTCATTTGTTCATATGTTCATTTGTTCATTTGTTCATTTGTTCATTTGTTCATTTGTTCATTTGTTCATTTGTTCATTTGTTCATTTGTTCATTTGTTCATTTGTTCATTTGTTCATTTGTTCATTTGTTCATTTGTTCATTTGTTCATTTGTTCATTTGTTCATATGTTCATTTGTTCATTTGTTCATTTGTTCATTTGTTTATTTGTTCATTTGTTCATTTGTTCATTTGTTCATTTGTTGATTTGTTGATTTGTTCATTTGTTCATTTGTTCATTTGTTCATTTGTTCATTTGTTCATTTGTTCATTTGTTCATTTGTTCATTTGTTCATTTGTTCATTTGTTCATTTGTTGATTTGTTCATTTGTTCATTTGTTCATTTGTTCATTTGTTCATTTGTTCATTTGTTCATTTGTTCATTTGTTCATTTGTTCATTTGTTCATTTGTTCATTTGTTCATTTGTTAATTTGTTCATTTGTTCATTTGTTCATTTGTTCATTTGTTCATTTGTTCATTTGTTCATTTGTTCATTTGTTCATTTGTTCATTTGTTCATTTGTTCATTTGTTCATTTGTTCATTTGTTCATTTGTTCATTTGTTCATTTGTTCATTTGTTCATTTGTTCATTTGTTCATTTGTTCATTTGTTCATTTGTTCATTTGTTCATTTGTTCATTTGTTCATTTGTTCATTTGTTCATTTGTTCATTTGTTCATTTGTTCATTTGTTCATTTGTTCATTTGTTCATTTGTTCATTTGTTGATTTGTTGATTTGTTGATTTGTTCATTTGTTGATTTGTTGATTTGTTCATTTATTCATTTGTTCATTTGTTCATTTATTCATTTGTTCATTTGTTCATTTGTTCATTTGTTCATTTGTTCATTTGTTCATTTGTTCATTTGTTCATTTGTTCATTTGTTCATTTGTTCATTTGTTCATTTGTTCATTTGTTCATTTGTTCATTTGTTCATTTGTTCATTTGTTGATTTGTTGATTTGTTCATTTGTTGATTTGTTGATTTGTTCATTTGTTCATTTGTTCATTTGTTCATTTGTTCATTTGTTCATTTGTTCATTTGTTCATTTGTTCATTTGTTCATTTGTTCATTTGAAAAGATTAGATTAATTAAACAAGGCATATCATTTGAAAGGCTTACAGAAAGTCGGCGTCATCGACGTTGGTGCCCATTATTTATGGATGAGACGTTCCGGTAATGGTGCAATGATTAGGTGTTAATGTCCGTTTTGGGACCCCGGACACCAAGGGCCGAGCTGGGGTTGATTAATGGCCATCACCAGCGTTACCGAGCCCAGTCACCACATTGCTGAAGATTCAAACAAGTAGGCGGTCCACAAATATCCAATTAGCACGTTGCGTTGACTTCGTAGAACGCCAGCTGGCACCAAAGTACTCTCGCTCTCGGCTTTTACTTTGTTGTCTGGGAAGCGAGTTATTAATTTTGATGAAGTTCTGGAATGGACACCGCCACCTTGCAGCAATTTACAGCAAATAAATCATTATTTTCGTATTTGCCTAGCAGGCACCGAGAAGAGTTGTGGCAGTGCGTGGCCGAATGGTTACGCTGTCCGCTTTGTAAGCGGATGATTCTGGGTTCGATTCCCATCTGCTCCAACCTTCCATCGGATGAGGAAGTAAAACGTCGGTCCCGGCCTTAGTTGTTGTTAGGCCGATAAGTCATTCCAGGTGTAGGAGTCGTCTCCATGCCATAAGTACAAACAACACACCAAACCAAGCCTACTCCGGTGGAATCGTTGGCGGCGGTTGGACTCGCAATCCAAAGGTCGTCAGTCCAAACACTGAAGTGGAAGGTTCCTTGGAGTAGAAAGTGGTTTGGGTGCTCTCCCCATTCAAGCCTTCGGACTCCTAGGTTCGAGCAGAAACTTGCAATAGAGACCACAAAAGACCCGGGGGTCGTTAATGTGGATGGTTTGATTTTTTTGCACCGAGAAGAATGAGCCGTCACATGGCTTTTTTTTCTACCAAAAATGGACAACGGAACCCGTTTCCAGACATCCGAACTGAGCGACCGCTTTGGTCAATCATGGATCACGGTGTGTTTTTTCGAGACCTCAAAGATAAAAAATTCGGTATGTCTGATATTTGGCACCGTGAAAGAAGGGCTCTTTCCCGTCATTTTGCGGGGTTTACCGAAATATTTCGTCGGGGGGTCTAGAGCAACTTTTTTTTTTGAAGATTATTTTTCGATTTTATGGGATATTTGTTCAAAAAAGTCAAAAAAAATCGGTGCATTCATGTTGATATCACTCAAATTTCTTATGAATATGCCTTGGGGACTCTAACCAACTATATTTGACCAATATTTGACCTCCAATAAAAAAAATCGAACCAAATTTACCAGATTTCTAACATTCTTTGAAATTACCCCAAAATCCTAGCTGGAAACCCCGATACGACCGAAAGTAAATCTTTTCTTTGTACAATTTGTCTTGAAATTACAGCAACACATTGCCCGGATACAAAATCGAGCATTAAACAATGCAAAACATAGATTATTTATTTAGTAAGCTGTTTATTACCCAATAGGTTCCAAAAAATATTTTTTCAATCCTCTGCCACGCCACACTATTACATTTTAAAACATTCTAGAATTAATCACATTGTAGAAAACAGTTTTCTGAACAAGTTCCATAAAAAAGTTTCAGTTTAAGGTCAATATACGCAGAGATATGCCCAATTTCCTGAAATAAATAGTGCCTTTCTTCAAAATTTCTTAATTTAATTACCTTTCCAAGGCATATTCATAAGAAGTTTGAGTGATATCAACATGAATGCACTGATTTTCTTTGACTTTTTTGAACAAATATCCCATAAAATCGAAAAATAATCTTCAAAAAAAAAAGTTGCTCTAGACCCCCCGACGAAATATTTCGGTATACCCCGCAAAATGACGGGAAAGAGCCCTTCTTTCACGGTGCCAAATATCAGACATACCGAATTTTTTATCATTAGCTTGTTCTAAAAAACACACCGTGGGACATCATGCGACGTGTCAAACTTTTCGTTTTTCAGAGTAGAATAACAATTTACAGGTCCTTTTCGCAACAATTGCTCCATCTTGATGCCACGGAAAAGAAACGTCATCTCTCACAAACTTTTCCCGCCTCCTATATTAAGGCAAATCACAATTGCTCCCAATTAGCGATAAGATCTGCGCATGAAAAATTTCAACACCGCACATTTTACGCCAAGTACTCCTTAGCCTGCACAGAAAAAAAAGTGTAAATTTACCCGACACGTAAACCATGATTCTTACGTAAACTCGCACAATGTAAAATTGAAATACAATGTAAACAGCCAAATATCATTTAAAGAGCCATAATGTAAAATTAAATTCAACTTAATGGTTGAATCTCATGTAAATGCATATTCGTTTGCTGATTTCGAGAAAATTTTAATTCATAAAGAGCATGTAAAATTCAAATCTAACGCAATTTCGCTTCACTGAAATATGAAAAATCGTGTAAGTTTCAATTTGGTTCAATTGTTTTTGTTGAAAGTTTAAGTTCAAACAACTTAAAGTGAGTGTTGATTGTTATTTATGTTTGAATACTTGTTGCGTAGATTGGTAAATGTTCATTTTTACTCTAATAGAGGTTTGCGAAACTGCTTTTTGAATAATGTGATGTTATTAAACTGTTTGTTTACTAGGGGAAGGTGTGTTCGGGTACTCAGCAGCGCGGGTGCCGCCGGTGTCGGGAGAAGGCAGACGGCGGTGACTACCGATAGGCCAGGAAACATTTGTCCACAATCGTTCATCGCTGAAAAGTGCAGTTGCACTTGTTCAGGTTGTGATCGCTGGATATCCGTTTTCCAAGGCCGACTGCTGTGTGCTGTGTCACAACCACAGGCCGTTAAACGATGTCACTGCGGTGGCAGGAGCTTCCACTACCGGTCAATTTACAACCGTGGCGTTGGAGCTGCTGTAGAAATGAGAAGGTTAAATAAGACAAACCGATAAACAAACAACAAACTCACCGCGCATACACAACCCTCAACGGACGGTGACAAGCAACGGAGAGCAACGTGTCGGTTGCTACAAAAAGCAGCAATCAAAAATTTCCGGGTCTGATTCAGTCTTCAGTGTTGCTGCTGCTCGTTGGCGTAGTCTTCGGCCAGCTTGGCGCACTTGGTGCAGGTAATGGTAGAATTCGGTGCGAAACAGTGGGAGAGGGTTGACAGCGTAAAGTTACTTTTCTATATCGTGGCAGCTCCGCCAGAATCAGCTGGAAGCTGGAGTAGACGGTCGCGACATCCGGGAACGATGATTTCTACGAGATTTATCAGCATCGTGCAGACGTCCTATGTGCAAAACCTACCAGTAACCTACGTCCCGTCTGCCAAAAAAGCTTCCCGATCCCAGCGGTACTTTCCCAGCAGCATCTTGCTATCAGTTTGGTCGCCTAGCTGAATCCGGAGCTGGTCATTTTGCGAGTCATTTCCTTTCCTTTTACAAAAGCAACTAGTACTCAGCTTAAGCGCAAGCAAATCGCTTTCCGCGAGGACACTTCCAAAGCACTACGCACGTTCAGCCATATCGAATCCAAGATAACCAGCTCTTACAGTTCTTGCTCATCACGTCGCCTATGTTGCTCTGAAAGTCCCACCGGAAGTTTTCCCTCGACGCCACTTCATCCTCGCTGAGCACCGACACACTCTTTTCCTGCTTCAGCTCCCGAAACACAACACGTCATTTCTTGGGTTGCGGTCTGCTCCGGTACTTGGCGCAGGTGCTCTGCGTTTCAGGACCTTGGCCAATTAAATGAGCAGCTTCACGCTCGACGAACAGCTTTGCTTCGAAGAACTTCTCGAACTCTTCCCCATCCTGCGCGGAAGTATTTATCTGATCATTTAATTTTGTTAAAATTCCGTATAACGGAATACACGGAAAGATACTTAAATGTGGTTTCTTGTTTAAGCCTGCGGGGTAAAAAATTAATGATCTATCCGGTTCGATAAATGGCTTTCGTGGAAAAAAACGGTTCCCGGTAGGTCAAAACGATTTTTTCTCAAAACACACCGCGGCGAACGAACGAAATACCCCAACTGACAGCTTACAGCTGTACCGAGAAAACCGCCACACGTGTCGCACTAATACAAACAAAATTGTAGAACACAACTGTACACGTTTCTGAGAAAACCGGTGTTTTCGGTGTTTTACTCGTTGTCAAATGACTATACTCTCATAACCGTGTTGAAATCTGCCGGATTCTATCGCAACGTGTAACTGGATTGACATTATTTTTTTCTGTTTTGTTTTGGTTTTTGAAGACGCGACTCGCGAGTGCAGCAGCGAATCGCTGAAAAATAAACACCGCAAAGCCTTCTTTGAGTTATCCGTCGTTCCGTCGTATTTGGTCGTTTTATTTTATAAAAAAGTGTCTGTAAACCGGTCAAAAGTTTTTCATCGGTCGCGGTTTGAGTGCCTTTTCAGTGGAAAATTGTCCTCGGAACAAATCGACTGGGAGTGGTTTGATTCTATTTCAGGGATGACCGATGTTGCCGGGAAGAATCGGCTCCGTGAAGATTGGCGGCCTTCCTCGACCAGGACATTTTCAACCGCGGGGAGCAGCACTATTTTGACAAATAAAAGTGTAATTTTGAAACAATATATTCTTTTTTGAATAAGACTCTAATTTTAATTTATTCTTTTTTAGCTTTTTGTCCAACTACTTATCTGCACCACCAACGCCAAATCCATCATCACATCCCCATCCGGCCACCGGTTTTAGACTGGACAGCAAAACCAGCCATCGGAAGAGTGTTACGGCAGAATCGTTGACAAGGCAAGCGGGCTTATTTCGGAGGAAACATGTCTTTGGAGTCTAACGTCATAATGAGGACTTTGCTCGAGGGAACCTGTTACGTCTATGTTTTGAAACTACAGCGCTTCTGCGTGCTGGATATCAGTTTATGTGGACCTCCGACGAAGAGCAAAACGGTTTGATCTACGCATTAAGTCTGGAGCAACACGAGAAAAGGGCATTTTGAGAGTTTGAACTGTTGTCTCGCTTCATTGTTGCACTCTTTTTAGGATCGGAAACTACTAACTAGCATGACTGGACGACATTATCAGTAGCAGACTAAGCTTTCTGTTCAAATTTTGATGTTATCTGAGATCGTCTGATGACAACATGATGTAACAGTTTTAAACCAAGTAGTTCCAGCTATCGACATGTTTTGGGCCCTTTTCAAATATATCTCCAGAATACATTGCTTTGTTTCGGTAGCGCTTTTGCAACACTCCGTTGAATCTGAATCAGATGAAACTTTCGAGCGCTTTTAAATCTAAAAAATATTTAAAGCGTATGAAAATTACATCGGATTCGAGATTCAACGGAGTAAAAAAAATTTTCGACTTGGGTAAATTTACGTAGATTTCATCGGAAATTTACATTTTTGGAAGCGCTGTTTGTTCGGCACGTTTACATCGGATGGCATGTAAATTTCAAATGAATTTGATGTAAATTCGCATCATTAACGACGTGCACTTTTGGTACATCATAAATGATGTAAATTTACCCGATTTTTTTTTTCTGTGTGCGTAACGACGCCAATTTACTGCTTAAATTTTATAATAAAATGCCAAGTCTAGCCACGACGCAGATCTGGGCAAACGAGGAGCAACTTTTTTATCGCACACTTGCGCGCGCCCTTCCCCATTATCATAACTGGAAATCTTGTCTCCTACCGGTCTCGCTTATGCGCCCAATTATGATCAAACATCGCACTGTGACACTAACCGTGGGGAAAATGTAGTGCAGCAGTAGTGGTGGTGGTTAGGAAAACCTTAAGGGGCACGTTCCGACCTTAAACAAAAGCTGTCGCGAACAAAAGTTCTTGCAGCGAGAAAAAGGAAAGCAGTAGTCACTTGTGGATTGTGTGAGGGCCATCATGGACCTTCAGTAACTGCCAGCAGTACTATCTCTCCGTCGGGTGCTTTTTAATTTAAATCTATAAAATATACATATTTATGGAGTCGTAAACATTTCACATTCTTGCAGGGGGGACGTTGCTGGGTTGTTGTTGTTGTTTTGCTCCGAGAACACATTCCGAAGCAGGGCGACCAAGATGGTTGGTAACTGAGAAATTTCCAGCCCAGGACAGGAGGATTGGCCCAGAAAACGACAAACTGTGGAACGCGTTCCGATGCGAGTCTGATAATGCTAGCTGAATTATTCTTTGTGCGAACCTGAGAAAAGGTATTGCAACACAGAAAAAAAAAGTTGAATTTTGGAATGTTGAAAATTTGGTAGGTTGAATATTACCTCTTTATTTGTGTAATATTACATAAAAAATGTGTAAAAATGTGAACCTGATGAATATTCATCAAAAACTGATGAAAATTCATCATTTTCGGGGGTAAAATTTATCATTTATTTTGCCACAAAATCTGTCACCATAGTATGAATGAAATGGTTGGCACTTAGATCGCAATCCAAAAGTCATCAGTTCAAATTACGAGGTTTAAGGGCAAAATAGTTTCAAGATCCCTCCCAAAGCAAATAATATTTTTCCATTTGAATAGAAGATGGTACAGTCCAGACTCGATTTTCAAAGGCCTAGGAAAAAAATACTTCAGGTAATCGTATCTTCGGATAATCGTATCACGTTTTTTTTGTCGTTGTCTTATGTTTGAATGTCGAGCTTAAGTATGACCCCTAAACTAATCTAAAGTGATTCGTGATTGTTAAATCCAAGATGGCGGCCAAAATGGCGGTGATGAATTATTGAAAAAAAACGTTACCTTAAGGTGGTTGATGCATTCCTCACGTTAATATACTTTTGATAGGGCAATCAAATTTTAAATCTTTTAGGCTCAACGGAAAAATATTTTGATTACACATCTTACGATACACAGAAAAAAATATGTAAGATTACACGACATGTAAACCATGTTTTCAATGTAAAAGTGCTTAATGTAAAAAATAAATATGTAAATGACCAAATACAATGTAATTGGCAGTCATGTAAATTTTATTTCGATGGAATTAGTAAATCGAATGTAAACATTCCAGCTTTTTGAAGAACTGGCCGAACTGAAACATGTAAACAATGTAATATAGGGGCTAATGTATTTTTTTTTCATGTATCTGAAACAAGGACGTGTAAATTTGCATTGCTGCAGTTCGTTTAGAAGTGACAGCTGAAAGTATTTGTTTTCATTATGTTATTTGGTCGCAAGGCTAATTGATGTGTCTTTCAAGAAAGTTCTCGATTTTAGTAAAATCAAATCAAATTTATTCGCTTTTCAGTATGCAACGCATTTTGTAGCATGCCTCTCGTCATGGTGTATAAGAAATATTAGAAACGAGATGTCAAATCGTTTGTTTATGTTTGCATCGACATTTTTGTCTCGCTGCTTTTCTTTTTGAAATTTATAGTTTTTGTTCCCGCAGCAGTGCAGTGGCAGACAAAAATTGACTTATGGAATCTTAAAAGGTTTGTTTGATTGCAAGGATTCTTGATCCACACATTTTCTAGTTAAAAGGGCCTAATAAGGAGATTTTTTAAAATTATGATTTTTATTGCGAAAATCAACAAAAATTAAGGAGCATTAAAGCAGAGTTGAGGATAATGATGAAATTTATCGAATCGTCAGTTAAAATGCCATCAGTCAAGCTTCTTTTTTAAATAGGAATTGAAACAAGTTGTCCACTTTTTGCAAGCGATTTTCTCGAATCGCGGTTTTTGGTTTTGTGCCCTAATGAAATGTTTGGCTCGACTTTGCAAAGCCAATTTGACAGTTTTTTCCTCATTGCACTAAGCAGAATAATCAACAAAAAACTGCTAAAAAATACACGTTATGGTTAAGTTGGTCTTAAACTCCATGTAAACTCTTAATTTACTGGGTATCCATAGATTAACGTGTACTTCGGTTGTACGGTTGGTGTCTTGGATAACGAAATTTGGTTAAATTATGCATGATTCTGTTAAACCGTGCAACGGCCTTTTCTGTTTTGACTTTCATTTTCTTTTATGTTTCCTTTCGTTGATTGTTTCGTGTTGACAGCGGTTCAAGGTTCGCGGTGTTTTTGAATGGCTTTTCAGGTAAGTGAGTATAATCTATAGTTAATTTTTTTGTATTAATAACAATATTCCCTTTTCATTAGCCCATACAAGTAGACGAACCACGCCGGAGACCGTGCTTCACATCTGGAACACACTGCCGCAAATCCTCAACCTTGGTCAAGGTGTAGCATTCAGTTGGTCGGTTGGTCCAGCTCGTCATGCTCCAGCTGACGATGACTGATTCGATGGCGTTTTATGATACCCAGGTTACACCCAGAGGATATGACATTGGTGATAGTAGGTTCCGAGCTGTGGCAGGCTCATTTGCAGAAACAGGAGTTGCATCGGTACATTTTTTTATTTTTTGTTTATTTTGCAGAACACCCAGATTCTATTCAAAGACGCGGTCGATTCCGGGACGTCTGAGCTCTGCAAACTGATTACCAAAGCGAAAGTCGAAAAATTATGCGCTTATCGTTGACAGTTAGCGGCATGCATTGACGGTGCCGGAATCAATTTGGTCACGGCAGCATCATCTTTAGAAGCTGTGGCCATTAGCGGTAGAAGCGGAAAATCTGACTTGTTCCAATCTGGTCAGCCGATGACTTTCCAAAAAAAAAGTAAGTAGAAGAGTACCGTCAGTGGAGGTGACATTGGGTCTCAGTGATGTTTAGGGATTTTGCAATTTCTCAATGAAACATAATTCTTTTTAAAGGGCTGATTATTTTAACAAGTGCTCCATTGAATCCAGAATTCAGAAATTTCAACGAATTCTAGATTCAACGGAGCAAAAAAAAATTTTAGTCGTGTAAGTTTACATTAGATTCATTGGAAATTTACACGATTCCGAAAAATTTTTAGTTTGAACATTTACAATGAAAGTCATGTAAATTTCCAATGAATTTGATGTAAATATACATCATTTATCATGATACCTTTTGGTACATGATAAGTAATGTAAATTTACAGGAATATTTTTTTCTGTGTAGGTCGCTTGATGGATCCGCTAATTTATCAAAATATCTGAGATCCGGCCTCAAAAAGGTCTATAAATAACACTTACTTAAGTGCTAAAAACTTTTGATAGGGTTATCAGATCTTCGATGTTTTAGGCTCGTTGGAAAGGTCTTTTAAATACCTTTCTAAAAATGTGTATATATTTTTTTACAAAAACCGCCCTTTTTACGATTTTTCGGACTTTCTTCAAATGTGTTTTTAAGCATAACTTTTGAAGTACTTTACTGAACTTCATAATTTTGATTAGGGACTTATGGGACCCTAAGATGAATCGAATTAGACCAAAACGGTTCAAATCGTATCAGCCAGCGCTGAGATAATTAAGTGAAAATATTTTGGTGCACACATTCACATCCAAACACACACACAGACATTTGTTCAGTTTTTGATTCTGAGCCAATATGTACACGTGAAGGTGGGTCTAGGAGCTCGTTTTAAGAAGTTCATTTTTCAAGTGATTTTATAACATTTCATCAATTGGTTTCAAACGTTATTTAGAACTTCCGAACCCTTGTCAAATGGACAAAGACCCAGCGCGTATATAGTTAGTAGTAACAGTATCCCTAATTCTAGTCCTAGCTCACCAAGCAATGATGGCCTAGGGGTTAGCATTTTTGCTTACCAATCCAAAGGACGGAGGATCGAACCCCGACTCGAGCAACTTTGAATTTTTCCAGGACTATTCGCTTACAAAGCGAACAACGTAACCAGTCAGCCACGGTCGCTCCCCGTGCATTTTGTAATTTCATAGGAACTTGGATTTGATGTTAAAAGCAAGAAAATAAAAAAATACGAAAATAAGTGTTTTGTTCCATACAAACCTTCGGATAATCGAAACTTTGGATAATCGAGTTTGGACTGTACTTCTTAAGATTTTTAATTTCCCGGGGATCGTGCATTATCATTCATGTATTATCTACGCAGAAAAAAAAGTTTAATTTTGGAAGATTGAAATTTTGGTTGGAATAAAGTGTAAAAATGTGAACCTGATGAAAATTCATCAGAAGCTGATGAATATTCACCAATTCCTGATGTAATATTACAAATAACATTGTTTGAATGTTTCTGAATTTTGAACCAAAAAAAAAATGCTTCCAAATATATTTGCTGACATCTCATGAGCTGTAAGTTTGCGTTTGTTTGAGAGATAACACCGACCAAATAAAATATCTGCGCAGTATCAACTCGAAGGGGAACCATGAACTTTGCGGTCCTCAAAAACACGTGTACCCTGAATCTTTCAAAAATATTTAGACCCCCACATATTGCATGCAATTTTTGCTTTTATGCAACAGCAACGAACCGCCCCCTAATTCTCCATACAAACTTTGGAGAAAACCCATTGTGCCCTGCCTAAATATTTTTGAAAACATCGAAGTGGACGTATTTTTGAGGACCCCAAAGTTCATGCTTCCCATCGAGTTGATCCTCCGCGGCCATTTTTGTAATTTTCTAATTTTCTACTGTCGATTTTCAGTTCATAGAAGAGAGCTTACTTTTCTGGGTAATATGACTGCTAGGGGGATACTTTAGCCAAAATTCTCCAACCTTGAGGTGAACCAGTCAACGCTGCAAAGTGACATTATCGTTTTTCTTCTTTTTTCTCCACTCTCTCAAGTATGTACATAAAATTGAACATTTTTCTCCCCTTCTCCGAAATGCCCTCCACCACAACCATCCCAAACATTTCACATCATTTTTTTTTTCAAAAGCGTCCAAAACGAATGACTCTGCTGAAAACATACATAAAACATAAAAAGTGAATTTATGCCTTGGCTTCCGAAAAGCAAAAACACACCAAACAAAAAAAAACTTTTTTTTTCGCAGTGAAAATTCATTTCACTGTGACTTGCACCTCACCTTTTCTCTTTCTCTCCGTCGAGTGAGTGTGTGAATGTACTTGCATTTGAGTGGTTTTAATTTGAAGTGTACTCACACACCCCCTTGTGACGAGTCCCCCGTGTAGGTGAACCGGTGGGAAATGGCTTTTTCACCAACTTTCCCGCACACACCTTTCCACACTCGATGTTTGCGCCACAAATCATGAAAAATCAAATCTTTTCGAAAACAGTTTTGCTCCTTTTTTGTGTGGAAAGGCGGCAGAAAAACTTTCGAACTAATCCGTGCAGTCAACATTCGATTCCACTTGAATGAAAAAACTCAGATTTTCTGAAGTTTTTTCGACTTTTCATTTTCGCTCTCTCGAGGGCCCCACAACTCCAGGCCATCCGAGCTTGAAATTGTAGTTTTTCTTGTGCCGAGTCGAGCAGATCCGGATAGTTCCGGGGGCCAAATCGATTCATTATTTATCAGATTGCTGTCAGAGGCAGAGAAACACCAGAAACAAAGTTGTTTTTCCGAGTTTTCTGTATGCTCAGTTCACCTACGTTATGATAAGTGGAGTGTGCGTGTAATTTCAGCTTGTCGGAACATGTCTTGATTTGGTTTTGATCTCTGATTTCTTTTTTTGGAGAGAAGGAGAAAAATTCTTTCTGTAACCTGCAATGGAAAAGTTGGAATCGATATGTTTTGCTGAGGCGGCATTTATCAGATTGAACGAGTTTCGTGTTGAGATGTTTGTTGTATCTCAATTCTATCGTTCCAATTATCAATATCCTGCTAGTTTTGAAATGAACTATAGGTAAAATTAATTACATACCTAAAAATTTTAATATGCTAGAGAAAGTCCGAAAGAATCATTCTGCAAGAACTTTTGTTCCAAGTTCACTCTTGTCATTACGGTGTAGTAGTTACGAAAACTTCCGATATGCATTACACTCATTAAAGTGGCCATGCCTACTCCGTTGCACAGAAATGATTCTATAATTGGATCACATTTTACAGATGCTACACTGTGGTGGAGAGATGCGTGGACATACCGTACCAAACACTCTGAATAAATTATGATCCATCACCATCACGGATCATTTCAATTCGATTGACTTAAAATTAAAATTTAACTGACAAAAAATCTTGATAACATAAAAAAAACTTTTGAGCAAATAAATGCAAATCCGCCTTAAAGGTGAAGGGCCATCCATAAACCACGTGGACACTTTTTTTTAATTTCGAAACCCCCCCCCCCCCTTCTTCCTGGACAATTGTCCATGCAAAAAATCTTTTTTTGTATGGAACGTGGACAAGCCCCAAACCAACCCCCCCCCCTTAAAGGGTCCACGTGGTTTATGGATGAAGCCTGAAAAATAAACTGATTTTTTTCTTTGATATATTGTTTATCCATTGTTGTTTCTATAACTTTAATATGTTTTTGATTTACGTACCACATGTGATGAATATTTAAATTCCTTTTGACATTTACCTGTAAATAAATAGAGAGAAAAGAAAAAAACAGTTAACCAACATTGTTTAACGTTCTATGAAACGAAAATCGATGCTAACCAACGATCTGTAAATAAGGTCATAATTTCTTCTGGTGGCTTGCGCTGAAGAACAGAAGAAAAAACTTCCCTTTCGAAAAGTTCTCCAGTGCCGTCAAAGTGTGAAACCACACAGAGCAGAACCAAACACACTGCCGTAGGCCAAATTTCACACACTCACACCAGCGCACAGCTGTGTGTGTTTGTGTGAACTTCCTTTGGAAAGAAAAGCGACTTCCGGCGGCGCTCCGGCGCTATCTTACCCAGGCCTCGGAAGTCCCTCTGGTGGTGGCCTGGTTCTGTTTTTGCGACCCTAGCCTCATTTTGTCTTTTTTCCACACTCACACACGAAGCTCCCTCCACACTCTTGCACGGAAAAAAAGGAGGGGAAAAGAGAAAATTGTCGCCTAGTTTTCGATAATGAATGGGCTCGAAATGAAGGCCTCGAGTTGGCCACTCTTGCGCTCGATCTCCTTCTCTCAAGGGGAAACGGATTTTCACTTTTATTTTTTCACTTGCCGCACATATCGAGCAGGGAAACACACTGTGGTCTACTTTTATCTCAAAAGGTGGAAACGGAGTGACGTCAGTGGAAAGAGATAACCCTCAAAAGGATTAAACATTTTGAAGTAAAGATAAATGTGTTTCAAAGAAAGAGATATCCAATGAAGTTCACATACTGAAAAACCTTGAAGATGAACAAATGAACAAATGAACAAATGAAAAAATTAAAAAATTAAAAAATGAACAAATGAACAAATGAACAAATGAACAAATGAACAAATGAACAAATGAACAAATGAACAAATGAACCAATGAACAAATGAACAAATGAACAAATGAACAAATGAACAAATGAACAAATGAACAAATGAACAAATGAACAAATGAACAAATGAACAAATGAACAAATGAACATATGAACAAATGAACAAATGAACAAATGAACAAATGAACAAATGAACAAATGAACAAATGAACAAATGAACAAATGAACAAATGAACAAATGAACAAATGAACAAATGAACAAATTGATAATTAATCAAATGATTAAATCAACAAACAAAAATGAGAATTTTCTACTGCAAACCAACTTAACGTTAAACAAAATGAAGAACAACGGACGTCATTTGCCAAAACGTCTTGAAGTTGATCCTTGACCCTCCTCCCACAGACTTGGCAAGTTATGCATATGCAAACGTCCTGCCATTCTGGCCACACATACTTTTCGTTCGATATGGTGCGAAAGCGCACGTTCTGGTCGGGCAGCTATTTGCACAATTCTCGAGCAAAAATAGTCGTCCCTCGAGAGATAGAGACTTCTAGACATTCCACAGTGCTGCACAGACATCTTGCAGTTTTGGCTCGAGATCCGCTCGATAATAATCATGCAATAGTAGGTCATCATCATCGTCACAGTTCCTTCGTTCCTTTTTCGAGTGCGAGCAGACGTAGCCGTAGAGATATCTGGATGGAAGTGTGTGTGTGAAGGGTTATGCTATGCCCTCGGGTGCTGCCATCTTTGTAGGCAAAACGAGAAATCTCCAACAGAACGGATAACGATGGTCCTTTTTACAGCTTTTTGCGAAAATCGCTAAGGGACCATCCATAAACCACGTGGACACTTTTTTGGGAATCTGTTACCCCCCCCCCCCCCCTCGTGGACAATTGTCCATACAAAAAAAACTGTTTTGTATGGATCGTGGACAATCGTCATACCCCCCCCCCCCCTTAAGTGTCCACGTGGTTTATGGATGGTCCCTAAGACACTGTGAAAAACTGAGAATTTTGGTAAACTGCAGTTTTTGATTTTAGCAAATAAATATCTCACAACCTTCCATACGAATTTTTTGGAAAATTTCAACAGTGCCAACCCGATGGTGTTCCCAACGAATGTCATGAAGCTGATAATGGCAGCTCGTCACCACGGCTCACACATCGTGGTGAAGGGCGAATCATGGGTTTAATGCTGACTAGAAAACACACACACACACTCACACATATGCATAATGGGTTCATTCGGATGCGACGGAAACGACGACAACGCTTCGAAGTAATGGGCTCAAAACTGGCGCAACAAAAAAAAAAACGTCGGTTTTGCAAAATGGTGGCGCTAAACTGCAAACCCAGAAATTTGCATACATGGAATCGAATTGGGTGGAAAATGTCTATCGCGTCGCAATTTTTTTTTTCTTGAAAGGGAATAACTTTTTTTGTTCCTAAAAGCAGTGAACGTAAATCTTCCATAACGTTTCACTAAAAAACAAATCAGTTTGTGTGTATGTGTGTCGAAAAATTTATACTAAATTTAAGTTCAACAGTTTCCTTTGCAATTCCGTCGGAATAATGTAATACCTGTCCTAACTAAATAACATTAACTAAAAACCACAAATAAAATCTTTTTTGAACCCCCCCCCCCCTTTTCCACGTGGATGGTCCCTATCTAATACGTCTCTTTTAAATAACCTTACAACTTTGAGCATTACTCTAGTAAAATATGTTAACATCCTGATGATAGTATTTTGAAATGATTGAAAAAGCTCATTTTAGTCCAAAAACTCTCTTACCAAGCTACAATATTCCGTATGTTCAAACAACCATTTCGACCAGAACGTTGGCACAAAAATCTTGCTGTTCCAGAAACTGAGTTTCCCCTGACCACTCGTCTGAACTTATAAGAATTCTTGTTAAACCTGTACAACCAAAACAAAAGGGAAACCTTCTTTGGGCCACTTTTTGCAAGTGTGAGCATCAACCACGAGCCAACGAGAGGAATTTTTAATTAAAACGTACACACGTGAGAAAAGATTTACGAACACCAAAGGCCTGGAAGATGAAAAATTGCTGAGGTTTTGGGTGATGCTATGAAACTATTTTTATCTGTTGTTCAATTGCTTGCTAACCCATTTATTTAAATGCAAAAATGTTTAAACTTATTTTTGCAGTATTTAATTACTTTGCAAAAATTGCAAATATTTTAAATTTCATTTAAGATCATTGTTTGCTTCGCTCCAAAATCTTGATGATATTTTTAGCATAGGAATTGGTAACTGGGAAAAGAATCAGTTTTGCCTGAGTCAGGTCGAATAAGAAAAAAGATTTCGACGAAGATATAAGAGACCTTCCAAGGTAAGTTTTGCATGGAGTTGGACGATTTTCGGTAAGGTGAACTTAAAGTTTTTATATGACTCCCCTTTCAAGGATTTCTCCCTGACAAAATTGAAAGGCCAACCAGTCTCCCAAATTCCTCCCAAAACCGAAACCAATTATGACAATTGCTCCCCACAGCCGTCGTATGTGTGCACCACCTGGTTATGTTCCTTGCTAATTTGTTTTATCCTTCCAGCAGCAGCCATTCGTCCTCATTCTACCAAGGACCGACGACACCACCGGATTCGATCGGTGTGTTTGCTCCAGGTGTGCAATGTTTGCACACCGAGGGGCGCCATAATCATGTTGGCCGCCAAACACCACCCACCCCGCGGGATGTCGGGAGAATTTGTGCCAAGGGGAACATTCCGGGATCGGGCCGGGCCGGCATGTGTCATAATAATTCATCTGCTAATTTAATTCTATAGTGTGCCAATGTCGACAAAGGTGTGTTTGTGTGTCGAACATGAATCTTCCCCGGGAGGTGCCGGAGCGGAAACCGTTTCCGGTGGCTGGTCACTAGCCCCGTCTGATTGGACGTGTGAGTAGTGCTTTAATCTGGTGATTTCATGCCACCTCCAATGACCTTCGTCCTCCCGGGATCCGGACAAGCGGATAAAATTGATCACACCATTAGCCGTGGCACACGCGATCCAATTCGCCCGACCCGATGAGAGATGGCCGGGGCGACGATGGACCGTTAAAATGGCGAGAAATCGACCGTGGGCGTGATGAGGCTGATGAAATTAATAGTATCATAAATAATTGCACTAATTAATAAACGCTATAGATCAGCGAGCTTAGGTGGCTAAGCTGTGCAAAAAGCGAGGGGATTAAGATTTGTTGAATGGATCGTGTACGTTGAGCTGTACGCAAACTTGGTATTACTTACTCGAAGAATTGAAAAATTTAATCAACACTCTGTCAAAATAAACAAGCTCGATTGAATATGTTGTAGGCACTTAATGGAAAAGATAAGATGGCAGAAATTGCCACACAACAGTGGCATTGTTCATTTGACGTGTTGCCAATTTTCAAAGGTGGTTATATTAAAAAAAAATTAAAAAAGTGTTTTATTTTATTGAAAATGAAAAATATAACCAATCTCAAAGAAAAAGATTCACTTTAAATCCAAAACCTCATTCAATTATTTTTTACGTTAGTTTCGTTGTTTTCTTAAAATTTGTATTTTATTTAAATTGGTAAGCTGCTCATTCTTGCCATACCATCGATTGAACCCTCCATCGATGGCATTTTTGTCTACAAATCATATCCTCACACAATCAGATAGCGTAGCCATTTTCCTAATTCGGGGCTCATTGGAATCTTTTCAAGCTATTTCGCTCATTCGAAATGTCTTTGTTTAGCCATCCAACGATAGGTAGTTCCGGACATTATTTTCAGAAAAAAAACATCTGAGATCTGGCCTCAACGAAGTGTATTAAAATTTATTTTACGCAACATATGGGTATCAAATAATCGGGATTTTTCATACATTTCGAATTTTATAACACACATTTGTGAAAACATTAAAAAAATCACAAAACTAAGAATTTTCGTAAAAAATACCCAAAATTTCAGTTTTTTACAATATGGGTATAAAATGATCGGATTTTTTCGTACATTTCGACAGTAATATTTTTTTTGTGAAGTACTCAAAATTCTCACAAAACTACGTCTTTTTGAAAAAATTAAAAATTTTTTTAAAGGGCCTAAAATAATTGGAAATTTTTGATACATTTCATTTGTTTTTTTTTAAATAATTTAAATTTCAGTTTTTATTAGGATGGTACAAATTTTATTTAAAGTTAATTAGCTTTCAAAAATTGTAAGATTTGACAAAAACAAAAAAAAATTTCAAAAAAAAACTTTTTGCTGTATTGCACATCGAAAATTTTCAAAAATCAAAGTGAGTTTAAATCAACCCAAACATGCTTAAAATGATTCTAAACGCAGAGGAATACATTTTAAATTGATTTCAGCTGATTGCACTTGAATTTCCATTGAAAATCAGAAGTTTTTTGAAAAAAAAAAAATTGCCCCCTGATTTTTCGGGCCACTTTTAAAGAGGAGCCAAAAACTTTAAATAAAACTTGTACTAGCCTTATCAGATTTTTGTTTCAAAAACTGAAATTTTGAGTATTTTTCAGAAAAAAACGTAGTTTTTTTTAAATTTTGAGTATTTTCACTTATATGTGTTATCACTTTCGAATTGTATGAAAAAACCCCGATCATTTAATACCCATATTGTAAAAAAACTGAAATTTTGAGTATTTTTTCCGAAAATACGTAGTTTTGTGGAAGTATTTTCACAAATATGTGTTATCATACTCGAAATGCATGAAAAAATCCCGATCATTTGGTACCCATATTGTAGAAAACTGAAAATTTGAGTTTTTTTCAGAAAATATGTAGTTTTGTGAATAACTTTTGTCCCCGATCACGAATCCAAGGTCCTTTTTTTGATTCAATTTTTGAACATGCGAAAAAAGAGGTGTTTTTCAATAATTTGCAGCCTGAAACGGTGATGAAATAGAAATTTGGTGTCAAAAGGACTATTATGTAAAATTAGACGCCCGATTTGATGGCGTACTCAGAATTCCGAAAAAACGTATTTTTCATCGAAAAAAACACTAAAAAAGTTTTAAAAACTCTGCCATTTTCCGTTACTCGACTGTAATTTTTTTTGGAACATGTTATTTTAAGGGAAATTTAATGTACTTTTCGAATCTACATTGACCCAGAAGGGTCATTTTTTCATTTAGAACAAAATTTTTCATTTTAAAATTTCGTGTTTTTTCTAACTTTGCAGGGTTATTTTTTAGAGTGTAACAATGTTTTACAAAGTTTGTAGAGCAGACAATTACAAAAATTTTGATATATATACATAAGGGGTTTGCTTGTAAACATCACGAGTTATCGCGATTTTACGAAAAAAAAGTTTGGAAAAGTTACATTTTGCGTTTCTTTTTGTTTCGTCGTCCGTGTCTGTCGCGGGTGACGATGAACGGCCATGATCAATGACGACCAACGACGAGATAACTCGTGATGTTTACAAACCCCTTATGTTTGTATATCAAAATTTTTGTAATTGTCTGCTCTACAACTTTGTAGAACATTATTACACTCTAAAAAATAACCCTGCAAAGTTAGAAAAAACACGAAATTTTAAAATGAAAAATTTTGTTCTAAATGAAAAAATGACCCTTTTGGGTCAATGTAGATTCGAAAAGTACATTAAATTTCCCATAAAATGAGATGTTCCTAAAATTTTTACAGTCGAGTAACGGAAAATGGGAGAATTTTTTAAACTTTTTTAGTGTTTTTTTCGATGAAAAATACGTTTTTTCGGAATTCTTAGTACGCCATCAAATCGGGCGTCTAATTTTACATAAAAGTCCTTTTGACACCAAATTTCTATCTCATCACCGTTTCAGGCTGCAAATTATTGAAAACCACCTGTTTTTCGCATGTTCAAAAATTGAAGGGGTCGTACCGCCCCTCCGTCACGAGATATCAAAAAACAGACCTCGGATTCGTGATCAGGGACAAACGTTACCCCTTAGGACAAAGTTTCACGCAAATCGAAGAGGGGTCGGGGAACTTTTCCCGATTTCGTGTGAGTTGGTAGGGATACCCTGATACATAACAAAATGCTATTCGATACTTGACAGTGTATGAGTGCGTACACTCTTAAGTGAACTAGATTAACTACTGTTACACTGGGTCGTGCTTAACCGAGGCAACTGAACGAATCATAACCAGGGCAGTGCAAAACCGAGGCATGACTGTTATTGGTCGCAGTGGTTTTAAGTCTCAACAAAAGAGTATATTAAAACCACTTAGGCGCTCAACACTTTTAATAAGGTTGTAAGATTTTCAATCTCAAGGTTCATTTAAAATCATGATTTGGTTTCTTACAAGAAACACCCTTTAAAAAATCATAAATAGCATAAATTTTGAAGTACCTGAACTAAACTGAAAAAAATCAATAACGACTTATGGAACTCTAAAACGAATCGTATGAGTTAAAATGGACAACATCGGTTTTGAGTTGATATCTCTGGAACTAATGGTTCGATTTTCAATGTTGAAGAATGGAAATTTTGTGAAATTTCTGCTCTTTAAAAATAAATAAATTGAAATTACTAAAAAGTACATTGAAAATTAAACTATTAGTTCCTAAGATATCAGTGATCAAAAACGAGAGCTAATTTACTTTTCTTCCATTTTTTGCTAATTAGAAATAAGAAATCTTTTAAATCACACTCCAAACTTGTAGTGTCCCAGCGAAACTTTAGTGGCAATATCTACACGGATAGAAATGCTGTAAGCAAATCCGGTAAAACTGTGTTGTTGAATTCGACAACATGGAAACTTTTTCGATTTTGAACAACAATGTTACCGATTTTGAAAACATTTGCAACGAAATCGAGAAAAATGTTGACGATTTTGGAAACATTTTCATGTTGTCGAATTCAACAATACAGTGTTACCGGATTTGCTGTCAGGATTTCTATCCGTGTACGCCAACCAAAATGTTCCGTTTGACCACCGGAAGCCTTCCCTTTGCCGCTACTGTCTCCCCTTTCTCAGCTAAAGCGGCAGCTTCCGGTTGCTCACCCCCTCATCCAACTCCAAAGCAAAGCCTTTTGGCAAACATTTGCTTTGCCCCGACCGCGCCGCGCCTAACGCTCTGTTTCGACCACAAAACGAGACCCTTGTCGGTCGGAGCTTAGATTTCGAGTTCCTAGGACACGCTGTGCCGTTTTTGTCACATCATTTTGCACCCGACTAAAAAACCCACTGAAAAGTGGAGCTGCTCCACCCTCCCCGGAAAAACCCCGGGTGTCGTCGTGGGTGGACTTGAACAAAAGCGCGGGTCGCGAATTTGTGTGAACCCGAGAGCGTAGTCGAGCGCACTTTTCCGCGAGCAAAAATAACAACCATTTAATTAATTATGGCGAAAATAAACAATGAAATTTATTATGTGGGATCTCGTCGTCGTCGTCGTCGCCGCCATCGTTGGAGGAGGGCAGAATAATAGATGGGTGGGAAAAGCTAGCACCCGGGAAATGAGGTTCATTTTATGTGGTCACAGCATTGAGGACACATTGTTGTGGGTCGACCGCGCGGTGGGGTACGGCTATGATCATCTATTGTCGACCCCACGCCAGTTTGGGGCTGTTTGCTCAACAAAAGTAATTACGGAATTAGTTGCGAAACAATGACGTGCAAAGTTTGATTGAAATGTTGCCTGCGGGGAACATTAAAGGTTTGCAAGAGTTATTCCCCATTATTTCAAAATGAAGCGATATCTATCACTTGCTGGTGTCGTGTCGGCAAATAATGCGTATAAATATTCAAACGCACCACGACACGGGCCCGTGAGCGTCCTCAATGTGACAAATAATTTGCACGAACGCGATGTGACGTCGATGTGCTGAACTTTGCACTGAACGGCCCCGTTGGGAGCAATATCTCAAGGTTTCCAATTTGCACTGACATCACTGTCATCTGCCCTCCCCCTTCCTTTCGCCCTGTCTTCCCTTTTTCGTGAGTTTTTGCCACCTTTATTGTGGCGAGGGTGAGAGAAAATGAAGACACGAAAACGAAAAAGTACAGTGCACGCACATAGCACGGAGGGAAAATTATTACAATTTCTAACTATAGATACACATTACTGGCGAAACTTTTCATTTGAACGTTCAATTTCCAACAAATTGCCAAGGAAATTTCAAATTTATTCAAAACTGTTTTGGTGTATTTGATCAACATAAAGCTGAAATAAAAAATCATGCAGAAATTACTAAATACTTGTCAAGAACTAGTGTTTCTGGTTTTAGCTTATGAACAAAAAAGTGAAGCGTTAAATTTACCTTCAATTCAAACTTCTCGTGTTTTCTTACTTCATTAACTTTTCTATAAAATCTCGTAACCCAAAATTTTCAGATATTTGGAGCGTGTTTTGAAATGTGTATGCCTTCTTTGGGAATGAAGCAACTTTTTACTAACTTTTTTTAAGGGTTTCATTTATGGTATGGTTTATGCTACATGATTTTTAACTTAAACAAATACTTTTGTTAAAAACGATTAACAAATTCATCGGGAAACAGGACGTAAAATTGGACGCTCTTTTTTTGCTCTTCTTAGTTTTTAATAACACTGACCTACAAAAATTGACAAAAATGACTGCGCAGGCTCAACTCGGGGGGAAACATGAAATTTGGCTCACTCTAACAGGCGAAACCAGAAAATTTCACGCTATATGTGGGAGTAGCAAACAGCACTAATTCTCCATACAAACTTCAAAATCATTCGGCTCTGTCTAAATATTTTTGGAAAAATCATGGTGCACGTGTTTCTGGGGACCCCAAATTTCATGTTTCCTCTCGAGTTGAGCCTGCGCAGAAATTTTGTTGGTCGGTGTAATTGATATCAGTTAAAAAAAAACCATTAAGAACTTGTAATCAAACGTCAATGTGCTAATGTGCCGACATTGAGTGGCCTAAAAAAGAAGAAAAAAATATCCAAAGATCAAGTATTATCGAAATGCAATGGTGATCGTAATGGATATCTAATATATTTTAGATGAACATCTGCTCTTATGCATTTTTTTTTTCTCATCGTATAACGCCTTTATATTTTTCTTATAAAAATGATAACATTTCATTTTACTGCTGTTGTTTCAATTATTCCTTTTATTATTTTATTTGGGAAGGTCATTTTGAGCAGCTTTTGTCGCACGAAATGTTTTACTTCTCTTTTTACGTGTTAATCAATTCATTTTCAATATTGATTGTTCGAGGGAATCGTATCGTAAAGGGGAGATTTTATAACATTTAGTTACTTTTCGAGCAGATCCAAAGAAATTGCAAAATCCATTAAAAAACGCTTGGACCCAAACTCACCCTAGGCCCAATGTCACTTCCACTGACGGTAGCAAAAAATACTGAATTACCAGTAAACAATACGGCCAAAGTTGACCCCATAAAAAAATCTTTCAAGCTATTGGGAAAGCTACAAGAAACGAATGAAATTATCAACCCAGAAAAAAAATATATTGTTGAATTTTTTGAGCTTCATTTGAGGAATAAAAAAGTTTTACAAAGAAATCGATACAAAAGGATAAATCATTTACCATAATTTATTAATGATTATGTGTAATTCGGCACATTCCTGGCGTATTTAAAAAAAATAATCTAACTATTCAAGTTTAGAGACTTATTTTGTTTGCTTGCAAGACGACAATTGAATTGAGGATTTGTAATAGAAATGTTTTTTTATATGACTATAAAACTATTTGAGAGACCATTTGCTTCGAAAGAAGTACCGTGACACCTGAAGCTTTTCCCAACCACCTTCTTGTAATACTAAATGGTAACATAAGCGAAACCTGTATTAAATTGCAGGGAGTGCAAATGTAGTTATCCGTCGTGGTGTGCGTGTTTGAAATTGGAACATTGTGTTATATGTCACCTACATGCAGGAAGTTATCTGGCAAATGTCCTTGAGTATTTTTCCATGTTAAGAAAATCTGGACTGTTTCTCACAAAAGTTCACCTCCTCTGCGAGGAAAATTTTCCTACCACTCGCTGATATAATTGGCATAGTTGATGATGTCAACAGTTATTTATGAAGGTGAGAAAAAAGTATTTGAATTATTCCCTGCTGATAATAAATTTTCAAATAATTGATGATCAAAGTATTTTACAAAAAGATATAATTTTGAATATTTTTGAAGCAATTAAAATTCTCATCCAAAAACCCAGTTAAATTTGCTCAATAGACTCGTGCTAAATGGCAATTATAATCCACGAGTTCATAAATTTGCGACCAACCGCAGAATGAACTCGCTTGCACACATACACAGCGTCGCACCCACACAGACAAAGCCATCTCCATTCATGGAGTTATAGCCACAGCATGGCAACGATGTGAAATGAAAGAAAGAAAATAATATCGCGAACATTTTCAGGTTGGTTGGCCCAAAATCTAGCGAATTGCTGTAATCCTCCCATTCAAAGCGAGGCTTTTGCTCAAATGTGTGTATGTATGAATCGATTAATGGGTCTGTTCTGGCTCTGAACCAAACCCATTGAAACCGTGGTTTTGGGGGGAGGTCCACGGGCCCGGCAATCCGTAATTAGTTTTATGATGATCCATTGGTATCTTTGTTTGGCATTGGAAAAAATAGCAGATGGTACAGATGCGATTACACACACACACCTACACAGAGCGGTTGATTGCCAGAACGAGCACTCAAATACACTCGCCGGATGTAGAAATGTACGAATTTAGTGATGGTGCGATAAATTTTCATGGAACTGGACTAAACACGGTGTTTATTTGTCCATAACTACATTTTAGCAGGTCTGACCATCAACATCAGGGCCACCTGGTAGCTTGCTGCTTGGGGTGGGTTCGCTTAATCAAAATTTTGATTACCATTTATTTGTGGTTGTGGGGAATGTTCAAATAATTATGCGAAACCATGAACCTTGGAAGCTGGAAAAAGGAGTTTATGTTGATGATGAAGTGGGCACTGATTTATTGCAAAAGATATTGTCGAGAACTAAATCAACACGGGATTAAGGGCTGTTATTTTTGTTATTCTGTAATTGTTTAATAATATTTGAGTTTGGAAAAAACAACGCTGCTGGGTTAAGTTAGAACAGTAACAATGCATAAGTATTCTAAAAACTATAATTACCGTAAAACGGGGTGACTTTGATAGCTTTACGATTTTTTCGCAAAATGAAGAGTACCGTAAACTGGGGTCAATCGGGACACATGGGGCGAATTGGGACAGCAGTTTTAACCATGTTGGAGCACAATATTTTGATTTTTCTGGTTGGTTTCGGTTAGAACAGAGTCAGCCAACAAAATGTGTACATCCATTTCCAAATATAAAAGCTTTAAGTGCTCTAAAAACTGCTGTCCCTATTCAGACTGTAGTCCCGATTCGCCCCAGATTACGGTACAATTAAAATACGTAAGGAATGGTTCAGAAACATACTGACCGTGGTAGAGAAGTGTTCAAAGTACCTCAACAAGAACTTTTCATAAAATTTTGACAGGTTTAAAAAGTTAGTTATCTAAAGTTAAGAAAATGTTGATGAAAGTCATTATTTTAAACTTCTCAAAGTGTCATGATTTTATCAATGAACATGGTTTTTAATCGGAAAACGGATTGCATTTTCGGATTCTTTGAACAATTTTCCACTAGGAGAAGGTTAAATAAATGTGTAAATAATAAATAATATGTGTTTATGAAACACAATTTAAAAAAAAAATCTCCAAATTTATAGGCAATTTCAGTTGAACAAATTTCATGTAAAATGTGAAAACTTGTGATTCGTGCTTCGAATTCAGTATAAAATGCAATATAAATCGATAATTTTATAAAGAAAACTAGTTTTAACAAATTTCAGCCAAAATTCCGACTTTTTAACAATTTTACCTAAAATTTATATGTATTTAGTTAAAAAGCTTATAAACTTAGTTAACATTATAAACATTATAACAACACTTTAGTGATGTTACATTTAACGTACAAATAAAGTTTGAACATCTTAAATATGATTTTAACAAGAAAAACTATGACTATCAAAGTCACCCCGGAATGAAAACTAAGAATTTTTAACGTAATTATTTTTCTAAACACAATTGAAAAAACAAACTGGACTTTGAGTGGCCTACCCCAGTACATGTTTTAAAAATAATAATCTTGAGAAAAACCTTACCTGTTGGAAAATATTCTAAAAACAAATTGAAATCCTATCAAAGTCACCCCGGTTTACGGTATGACAATTTCAATGTTGTGATTTAGTGTGAGTAAGTTACGTATGTGTGTTTTAAATGTTATTTTTATAAGAACACATATTCTAATTTTTACTTTACATATTCTAATCGAACAAAATATTACATGTTCTTTATCATACTTCGATTCTCGTATCATTTTTTTCAAGAATTCGAGACTAGCTACATTTTCATTAGCTTGCTTGTTTGCACAAAAGCAGCATCCCCCTCTCATTTTTGTGAAAAAGCAACAGCCACTTTAAAGCACCTGGATAGAAAATGATAGGATTCACTTTCTGTGTGTGTGTTTATTTGACTTTCGGTTGACTGTCTTTTTAAAAATGCAAATTAAATCGAGAATGGAAAAAAACACACGCGACAGCGAAAACAACATGAACATAAAAGCTATTTTGCAAGATTCCCTCACAGTTGGAGAGAGCAGCTTGGTGGAAAACTCTATTTTCCACCACTAAAACTAGCACGAGCGAAAAACAGACTGTCATCACATATCGTTTAGAGCACCCCGTAAGGCGAGTTTTGGCTGATCCTGGCGAGTCACAACAGTCGAGTCAAGTCACTCCTTTTCGTATGGTTCCCGTCAAGGATGAGGACTCTTTTCATGCGAGTTTCAGGATCGGAATGATGAGAGTAACTATGCACACTCGTACACTGGAGGGGAAAACCCAATATGAATAATGCAGTTGATTAAGTTACTTCGTCATGGAAAAAGTGGACTTTTTTTTTGAGTACCAAACGGACACGAAATTGACTTTTAAAGCAATTACCTACTTGGTAAAAAAACAGTGTGTGTGTGCGTCATATCGAAATCTGTTGGAGGCTCTCAAAGGATTTTCACAAGCCGGGAACGCAATCGATCAGACTGGCAATTGAGCCTGGAAATCGTTTGATCGGAGATAAACATGGGCGTAGCTCAGCGTAGATGTAATAAAACAATTTATCAATCAAACTGCCCGTTTGCCGTTGGATGGCGGGATTACCATTAGGTGTCTGTTGTAAAGAAAACGATCGATTAAATGTTACACAATTTAAACGAAATGCTAATTTGACACGGTTGTTTCAATATTTAAAATTTCAATGCTTAAAAAAATAATATATTAGTATAACTTTTTGAAAATTTAAGTTTCAAGTTGGCTTAATTGCTTTGAAACTGCAATGAAACAATACATAAACATGATGTTTTGCTTGAAAAGTATTGATTTTTGTAGAGTGTCTCATGGATCCTGCCAATTGCGTTTAGAAAGAGACATTTAAATAACTCTGGCAGTGGAGGTCGGATCAATCTTATATTTTGGGTAGAGTAAGAACACTTTCAAAGAAATAAATGCAACAAAAAACTCAATGCTGATAAAAAAATGCAATCATTTAACCCGACCAGATAATGAACATTTCAGCGCTATCATTTTTGATGATGATAAGTTCGTCATTTTAGCACTACAGAAAAATTAAGTATGCTCAAATCATATTTGCAAAAAAAATATTTTGTCTGGGAAAGCTCGCTTAGTTTCTCATAATTTTGAAACATTTCAAATTAATCAATTGTAACTGTAAATTTGTATTTGAATCAGATTTAGAGTAAAACATTAAACCCTGATATTAAAAGAGATTGTGTTAAATGCTTTTTGAAACTCCAAGATCAGAAAGATCAGATGATTGTATAAAGTTTTAAATTCTTAATTGCTTCAAATTTGTTTTACAACTCTATTTCAAATTTGTTTAAAAAAAGCAAAGTTTAATGACAAACTTGCGATTCTGGGAACGTAGCACTATTCCGAGCCTGCAGTTGATAGCCTGCAACGCTCCCAACTCAACGTTACCGGGCAATTCGTCGCCGTCGTGCTAACATGTCGTACGTGCATTTTGGGCCAAATTGAGTTAAGAACGCCGTTTTGTGTAGCTCACAATGCCTCACCTTTTGACCTTCTATTTCAATCCTGAGATATTCAACGAAATCTGAAAAAACTCCGTGCATTTTTGTCACTTCACATATTAAAGTAGTTTCAATCTTGTCGTGCTATCTTGTCACTCCCTGAAAATAGATGTAAGTGCGACAACTGGCCAAAGGGATTTCAGGTCAGAACGCGTTTGACGCACGTACAAGTCAGACTACCGTAAACATTTGTAATTATAACTCGGGACTCCAGCAACCAATTTCAACCAAACTTCGGGACAATGCACAGAATGGTCAACCAAACAAAACGTGTTTGCTATTGTTTACATTGCGTGCTCTAGTTTTCGTTTATTCAAGGTCAAACATTAAAACGCGTTTTTCTCGGAACGTCGAAATGACGGGTGCGACAAGATAGCACGACGACGTCGAATTGCAGTTGTTCCGGGCTGGACCAACAACTTGCGTAATTGTGAAGCGTGCACGTTCCAATCGTTGTCGATTGCAAATGGCCACCATCGGTACTTCCAATATTGTACAGTTGTTATAATAATGCATCTCCTCCTCTCGTTACGCTGTGGACCGGCCCGGAAAAAAAGCTGAGAAAAAAAGTGGCATAAACCGCAACCGATTACTGGAAGCATTTTTCCTCCAGTCTCTCTCGCTCGGTCTCTCGTTATCCCACTGGGCTCTGCTGTCGACCATCGAGACGGGTCCATTGTTGGACCCCTCCAGAACCCTCTCCCCGGTTTCTTCCGTTTCTGCCGTTGACGTCCTGGACTCGTAGTTCTCGTTGGACCTAACGAACCAGCAGTTGGAGAGTGAAAAAACGCTGCCGCTTTTCCCTTCCAAAAAGGGGTTTTGCCACTGTTTTGTGTGTATTTGTGATAGAACTGGAACGGGTATCCTTTCGAACAAAGAATCCCCCGGTTTGCTGGCAGAATCCTTGAATGTTGTTAAAGCCAGGATACAGCTTAACAGTGAGGAAAATGTACTTAAAAGAAGAGCGCTGTTCGACCAACTAGAACGATGACGTGGCACAGTGAACAACACTGATTTTGACCACCTACCGCCATTGGCCAACTGTTCACTGTGCCCAACTCAGGCAGCATCCGCCCAGAAAAGGGGAGATCTTCCAGCATGCAAAAAGCAACGATGGAGTGTAAAGTACACAAAACATACATACTTGTGCAAATACTAGCTGCCGCTGACGCGGTCCACGAGGAGGATGGAAAAAAGAAAGGAAAACTAGAACGACGACGGTCGAAACAATGAGAGTAGGGGAAAGTGGGGCAAGTGTAACAAGCTAAGGAAATGCTCGTTATAACCCATTAAAAACGTTAAAAAAAACTGTCGGATTTTTTAGAATCATCTTATTCCAGGTCTTGACTGAGACTTTGATAGAAGAAGTTTTTAAAAAAATCTGTTTTTTAATGTAAAAAATTGATTTTAAATTTTTTGATTTTTCGTACGTTCTACTCAACTAGTGGGGCAAGACGAACAACCCGTTGGGGCAAGAGGAACAATGGATGAAAAAACATGCTAATTTACTAACAATTGAACTATTATCACTTAGATACATCAGATTAGGATGTATTTGAAACGTTTCTTTCATTTTTAGATTAAAATATAATATTTTACTAAAAATTTGACCGTTTTTACGAAAAAAAAAATTACTTAGATGATAAATAGTAAATTTCCATGATATTATTATATCGTATATGGACAATTTTTTAAACAATTGTTTATCAGTTTTTAAGAACTTTTATGTATTTTTTTCACAATAAAATATATTGCTGCAGCAATTCGTATTTTTTTTCATACTAAAAATCCATATGCCCCACCTAAACAAGATTTTTTAAAAGCTCTCTACAAAAATAACCAAAAGTTAAATCATACTTTATAATACGTGAAAGTCATTGGTAGGGACACTACTGATCTAGGAAAAAAAGCATTTTGATAAAATGAGCCTTAAAACGAACACTAAGTCTTATTTTGTACTCTCCAAATATTATAAGGAAACAAAGGTTTTGAAAAAAACTTCATTCAATTTTATGCCCCGTGGCGTTTACGTCGTTTTGGCGGTTATGTGGTAGTAGAATCAGCTAATTGCAATGCTAGAAACAATTCCTCATACTGGAAATAATCAAAATTGTAAAAATTACGGCCTTACGAGCGATTGCTCCTCTTGCTCCATATGGTCGTCTTGCCCCACCTTCCCCTAAGCAAATTAAACGAGTAAAACGGGCCCTCAGTTGAGACGCGCGGACGTTTGCCGACATTCAGGGGCACGCGGAAGTAAAGTACCTTATAAGCGTTTTACGCTGGCATCTATTTTGGCGAGTTTCGTTTCGTAACACAGCAGAGGAAAATTTGCCATCACCAGAAGCAATACATACTACTTACCTCCATCCAGCAGAATAAAGAACTCGAAAAACTAGTTTTTCCACTCAAAGCCCAAAACGTTCCTAAGCACAGCATATTTTTTCAACTCGTTTAACAGTTTTTCAATGCCATTTTTCACAATGTATTAAAAAAATCCAATAAAATATTTTTAAAACTAAGCTTATAAAAATCATCACAAACGTTGCAAACCATGACAGTAGCAGTGATGGAAAACTGGTACGCGGAAGTTACTATTCACTTCAAAAAGTTCATCTCAAATCAATAAAAACACTATCTTTAAAATGATAAGAACTAACCTTTTAACAATCAATGTCACCAACATTGGGCGCGCACTTACTTTTGAAACGACCACACACAACAGCGAACTGCAGCAATCTGTCAACTGTTTGAATTTTGTTGTCACAAGAAAACTAAGAGTTGCAAAAGTTAATCGGCAAATGGATCATACAAATTGCACATGCGTTTTTGAAATGTGCTAAAAATAACTAGATTTTTTTATAAGAGCCAACAGACTGCAAAATGAAAAAAAAAAAACATCAATTATTTTCGGACAATTACGATTATAAAAATATAAAAAAGAAAACAACACAGAAAAGTTATGGTAATATTACATCTGGGAATGCTAACAGATTTTGTGTCAAAAAAAGTGTAATTTTACATAAAGAAACAGTCACTTTTTAACCAGTGTCTATAGATTTCCACTTTTTTACCGATATTGGTATTTTTTGCCATTGCCGGTCCTGTGTACATGTCAGTTGTGTCATATAATCACATAGTAAATTTACTATAGGATTTTTTGCTGTGTATTGCATTCAACACCATAGTATAACTCAATAAAAGAAAAAATGCAATCCACTAAAAAGTGATTTTACTTCAATCAGTCGAAAAAAAAAACAAAAAAAGCTTCATCAATCCGATCAACCCTAAGGCTCAAAGTGGCAAAGTTACGCAAAAACGCTGAAATGTTTCAACAAAAGAAACAACACACAGCTCAAAACGAAAATAGATTGCAATCCCACATTTCCCCGGATTCCAGGCCCAAGCTCGCGTGAAATTTTATGTTGTGTCACGGATCGACCCCCGAAATCCGGCCAGGATTTGTTATGCTTCCTTCGCGTTGGAATTTTCAATATTTCACTACGCACAAAATGGCGCTTGTTATTTATTGGATTTACCTAACGAATTTAATTTTTTTATGATAAACTACGGTGCACCCCTAGTCTTTTGGGCTCAGTACAAGGTTGAAAGAAAATCTCTTCTAGCGAATATGAGTGCCTGAAGAAAGGCCCTCTGAGTATGATTTGAACTCGTTTTTCCTGACTTCCACTTGATCGTTGAGTGTGGCAGAGACGATTAAATATGTTAATGATTGGGTTTAGTCACCAACTTGCAGCGATCAAAATACAATCTTCCCCCTTTACCACCAGCCGTCATGGGTTGTTACAATCAACGATTGTACAATTGACGAATGACAGCTAGTCGTGGCAATTTGAAAATCTAGACTATTCTCAGCAGTCTTATTCGTTTAGTGTTACAGGCAGCGATTAATCTCTAATTTAATCATAGTCGTCGTACTTTCAACACTGGGCTCAGTAATCTTTTAATGGAGACTCGCGGCACTCTTTGATGAATTTTTGAATTAAAGTGTACTCGAGAGCGACGAGGTGAGGTTCTGGTGAATTTATTGCACCAAAACCTTCCGCGTTTGGCTAGGAGTGTCAAAAAGCCATTTTGAAAAGAAGACGCACAGCCATCGTACATCATCATTCTTATCTTCCCTTAGGCTAGGCTGCCGAGCACAAAGCATCCATCTAATTCAATGATTCATTTAGGATGCCGTTCGTGGATCGTTACTTATACCATTGCATTTCTGTTTTGAAATAAGCTTAAGAAGCTCAAGAGATAAATCAGATTTGTTTTATTGCCATAGAGGAAGAAATAAAAAACTTTGTATACAACTTAAAAAACCTTCAAAATTATCAAACTTTTACCGATTTGGTTAGTTGAGTAGTTGCTTAAAAAATCCCAAATTGGATTTTCTTTTCCTTTACAAAAAAACTATTTTTAGACTTCTGATAATCAATCACCATAAAACAATTTTTTTTTTCTTGGTTTTGAAATTCATTTCGAGCTCAATGACTCAAATAAGTCAAATTTGAGTGGTAAATTGTCTGTTGCATTACCAAATTAAAATTTTCAACATTCCAAAACAGCGGAATGGCCACGATCTTAAATTAAATATTCCCAAACCAATTTAGAGCACTATGGAGTGATATTCCTGAGCTCAATCAAGGGGTTTCCTGCATCATCGATTACTGACCAGTTGAATGGAAATACCAGGATTGCTGGAAACATGCCACTGAATATTTAAATTTCCCAGAATTAGTTGCATTTACAAGAAACTACACGGAATTAAAACAAAATAGAACTACATATCATAAAGTTTCAAAAAAACGTACCAAAAAGTTCTTTAAAAATAGATTTTCTTTTAAAAACAACATTGATTCAAGGGTCACTTTAAAGTGTTCCACTTCATTTGCGACAGTGCCCATCAGAGCGGGTAGAACAAACTGCAAACCGATCTAATGAGTGCCCGTCTGCCATCTCAAGTGTCAGGACCGTAAGTTACACTATTAGCCAGTGGCAGTTAGAACCAAGAGAATGGAAGGTACCGACGTTTGCAAAAAGAAAAACACTGGAATGTAAAGTCATTAAAGACGTTGGGTGGAAAAGAAACGAAGTCGTATCGTTAGAGGGTAACCCTTGGGAAGTCTGAATTTTGCGCAACTTTAAAGAGACAACTGGCGAAATTTCTCTTAAAACGAAACCGAAAATGTCACCTAAGGGTTAAGTTGAAAATGGCAAAAGGAGTAAAGACACACACCCAACATCTGCTCACACTTCCGGTTCGACCCAAGAAAAGTGGAGAAGTCGTTAAATTTTATTTTCCTCCGTCCAAAAATTTTCGCCAGCTGAAAAGCGAACTTTTTATAAATCGTCCATTAACTTTGGGGTGGCGGCTGGTGCTTATTTAAACATTCAAATCGTGTGGGACAAACGCAAAGAAGGAAGAAGTCACAGAGCAATTTGCGGCGGAATTGGAAACGCAATTGAACGAAATTTTTGGGAAAGAGTTTCACATGAGGGCAAATTTTTTTGTGTGCTACAGTCGACTCTCTGGTTATCAATATCCAAGGGACCGTCGGGGAAGAGAAGCATCAGTTTACAGAACGATGCAAATGGAGGCTCGATTGAAATTTATCTTTTCTTAATAACCAGAGAGAATTATGGCAACGTCCAGTGAACAAAAACAAACAAATGTCAAACACCCTTCAAAGCTTCGTTTCTCAAAGAAAAATGAAACATTGAGGAATGAAGAGAATCGAAGTATGCAGTTTGAAGGGACTGACTCTTTACAATTACTTACAGGCAAAGTTGACGACGATCATTTCATCTAAACTTTTCCCATAATTTTTCGCCTTTGAGCATTATTTCTCCCTTCCTCAATGGTCCCTTTGATACATTGACTATATTTCTGGTTAGTTTGCAATATGTCGTAACCCCCATCGCGACCTCAGACACTTTATTATCTGAAATATATCAAATTTTCATTGCTTTTCAGTAAAAAGCTGTCCTTTGAAGCTTTGTAAACAACTTTCCCTTAGGATCTTTCGAAAACTAACCATCGATCGAATAATTGATCGATTTCGAATCGAATATCGACGCTGTCGTGCTATCTTGTCACACGTCACATTTTGACCACTACCCACATAAAATTCCATCAAAATTGTATGAGATTTCACCGAAATAGTACGATTAAAATTTATTATTATCATGCCTCGGTGACCAAAACAGTATAGGAATGTAAACAATAACAAACACGTTTTGTTTGGCCGACCATTATGTGCTTTTCCCCCGAAGTTTGGTTGAATTTGGTTGCCGATGTTTACGGTTACACGGAGAGACCGGCCAGGGCAAATCTAAGAAATTCTTGGTTAATTTAACTAAAAGTATGGGTTAATTTTTTACACAGCTTTTTTTCAACAATCGATTGTTGATTTTGTTAACCCGAAATTGCTGACCACCAGTAGGTAAAAGTAGCTAAAAAAATAGTTAGAATTGCCATTTTTGTTGGTTAAATGACCGAAAAAAAATTCTAGCAGTCGACTGCTAGAATATTTTTTTCAGAAAATTAACTATTTTTTTTTTGTTTTCAGCTGAAATATTGTTCAATATTCTTTAAAAAACAGGCTGGACAATATTTTTCAGCTATTTTTTAACATTTTTTTTCGTTGTATCAACTGAAGTATTTTTGCATGCAGCTAATTATTAGTGGTTTATAACAAAACATTTCTTATTTAAACATAATTTATGTTAGTTTCTATAAATATTTTATTTAACTATTTAACGAAACAGGCTGGGCCGAATTTCTAGCTAAATTTAACTAATGTCTTACTTGAATACAGAAAAATATTCGTACATGTAGTCAGTAATTAGCTGTTGTTAGCAATATTTTTATTGAATTTGCAGTAAATTTTGTAATAATGCCTCACAAATTAATTTGTTGTACTTGTACTTATTTGTATTTTTTTATTTGTTATTATAAAACATGTTAAGTTTGATTAATGTTTAAAAAAATTATAATAAAAAAAGCATTTTACAAATTTTGTTAAACATGTTCAAAAAAAGATGTTTAATTTCTCGTAAATTCCTTAAAAGTAGAAACCGAGTAAAATTTTCACCAAGTTTTAAGCTTTCATTTTTATTATGTTTTATACAATTAAGTGTTGTATTCACTTACCATCACTGTGAAATCATCCGATAAGTCGTCATCATCTACAACGGTCTCATGTTTAGCTATTTTTCTTGTGGTTGGACACAGAATTTTCACCAAGGCGAACCTTTTGCTGCAAATAGACATATGAAATTTATTATTAATCTAAAAAAAAAAATTCGGCTCTAAACTGATAAAAGGAACGTAAATAAATGTAATAATTAACAAGAAATATCAATAATGCTACTTACCAACTTTGCACTAATTTAACAACTACTTTTGGCAACACACTTTCATTGCATTTGATTCAATTTATTCAACGTACTCCGATTCCTGAAAACAATATTTTGTGTTTTACTTACCAGTTTATTGAACAGTATTTTTCAACAGCATTTTAAAAATATTAATATCTTCTTTTGTATATATTTTATAAATTTAATTTTTTTTAGACATTTCCCACCATCGAATTTTTATTTTGATATAATGTGTACGCCATGTATTTTATGGTTGATGATTCTGAAAAAATTGTATCCATCGTAAGCACGAAGGTTCCTGATGATCCAGTTTTCTAATTAAAATCACAATAGATAAATTGTTGTGTAAAATTAAACCCATACTTACTTAGATTAACCAACATTTTGTTAAATTTGCCCGTGCAAGTATTGTCGTGCAAGAATTGGCCCGCCTCTTCCTTCCACTGCCCTTCTCTTTCCTCCAAACATTATCATAAAGTCCCCTCGAATTAGAGGTCCTCATGGCGAAGGTCGTCCTCTTGCTCGTCATAGTTTATCACCTGCAAAGAAATCATCAACAAACCTACTCACCAATTCCACCTCCCCAGTTGCAACACTTTGATTTGCCACTTCAACATTAATCAAATAGTGTAATTTTCACCTTTCACATCCTCTCACTTCATAATTAACAACACAAACTCAACAAATCGACCGCTCTCGTTCGAATCCTGACTCCAAATGACAGACGTAAACAAACCCAAGTTCATCTTTTAAATATTCAACCAATTGTTAATTAAATTCAACCAACAAAATTTTTGATTTTCCTAAAAACAAAGCTAACAGTCGAGCACGTTCATTCGAGTTCGGGAAATCTGTTAGCTTTTTGCCTCTAGCATTTTCAACAAACAGGTTATTAAATTAATACTAAATTTTAGTTATTTTAACGGAATATTGGCAGTAACAAGTACGTTTTTGTTAAAATTTACGAAAGTAAAATCAACAATTTTAATTGTTAAAATTTCTGGGCACAGTCTCTCCGTGTACGTGTACGGGTGTGAAACGCGTTCTGACCTAAAATCCTTTTGGCCAGTTGTTGATATGTTTGAATAGTATTTCCAGTTTAACATTAAAAATATTATTGATGTGTGTTCACTTGATCATTTTAACGAAACAAATTTTTTTGACTAAAAATTGAAAGCAGCTTCATCAGCTGATGTTTGAACTTTTTTTTTTAATACAAAGAGAAGAGCAGGACTATGGTAGAACTAGCAATGCTAGATTCGCACAAAATGGTCCGATCTCCCTAGTCCGGGCAGGCTCCATTCATTTCGAAATTAATTCAGAGCAACGTAAGAATGAGCCTACCGGCAGTCGATGTCGTACAACATCTGCACCCCCACGAGAGATTCCCTTTGTGGAGCCCACCACAATGACCTGCGAGTCAACGTCAAAAGCATGAATTACATTGCGACCTCTCGACGCATTTGTCACTAGCAAAAGAGGAAAGGATGTTTTACGGAAAAGTTTTACATTTCCTGTCTATGATAGACAAAGACATGGCAGAGGATTGAATGGAATCATGGATTAAATAATGAGTAGATTTCCTAACAATCAGAATGCATTTTTGCTATAAAGAACAATGAGATAGCATCCATATGGGAGCCATGCACCCTTGTAGCTGACCTAATCCTCAAATAACGAGCTCGTTTGCCCCCTCCTAGGGACGAAAAATGGCAAAATAAAGCGGGTAATCCACGAACAAAGAGGGTCAACCACATGGGCGAGATGACGGTACGTGATACCGCTTTCCAAGGATCTCTCATACATGAAACTAAGCTGTTACTTCAGTTTTTGGCCAGGAAAATTGCACTTTTTGTCTAGACTTGTTCGGAGTTAAGTTCGGTGCACTGTTTACGACTGATGTAACAGTGGGTGTTGAATTACATTTGTTTGTAAGCTAGATGGTCGCAATTTCCCACGAATCTATTTCGCGTCATCGCACAACAAATTAGCTTTGCATAATTGAAGTCAGCACCAGCAGCCATAACTCGCAGGCGCCACTGCCATTTTCCAATATTAACAATTCAGTTTTGGGGCAGCAAATAGAGCGGCTAGAATCCAATTACTCGACCATTTTGCACCACCAATCTCATTCACGTATGCAGCCGGTCGCAGTGTTGCAATTTTCAGCAGTATCACATTTTAAATTCCGTGACCCGGTCCCGTCCTGGGTCTCGTTCCGAGCGCACTCGACTGTGCGATGACGACGACGATGACGACGCCGGGGACATCTGGGTGGCCCGAATGTAATCACAGTAATGCATCTCTCATTAGATTGGGGGTGACCAGACTTGTGACAGTTTGCAATCAGACGAGTGGCCGAGCAAAGATCAAAGCGCGCAGTACATGTTGACACATCAAACAGCGAAACTAATAGATGAAATAGTCAAAACAGCTCCCGTGGTCAGGGGAAATCGATTATGGACCATTCAGTACTTAGAATGTTTCAACCAGCTTACTTACATGAACAGCCACAACACTTATGGGTAATCACTATCACAGAATTACCTGTACACAGCATACCATGAAACACCCATTAATATTTGAAAAAGTTTGCTCAGCAATAACCTCTGACTAGATTTTGAAGTCCGTTATAGTGAGGTAAAAATCCATAAACACTCATTTTCGAGCATCCCCATCGCGTCTCAACACTAGTGATCTAGATTGTTTTGAAACAAAACTCGACTGCCACTAAACTTCCACCATTTTAGCACCGCTGCAGAGCAGAAAACGGAAACCCAGGGCGCGCGAAAGTCGACAGCTGCAGAAACGCCAACATTGGAACCAGAAATTAGAGCGTGCAGCAATTACTTTTGCTATGAATAAATGAATTTCCACTACACTCGGAGCGAGGGGTGGTAAATTTGGCGTTGCCATTTTCAACAAGTCAGTTAACACCACCGGGGAGGCTTGTACGCATTCATGCAAATTCGGTGTAAACCGTTCGGGCTCGTTTTGCAGAATCGAGTGCGTGTAGCGTTGGTGTTTTTTTAGTGGATTCACTATTAATTACCGGAAGCCTAATATGGAACGCATTGACGATCCTGGAATCTAACTCAAAATTTCGACTTTGGTGTACTTTGGGGTACATTGTATGAAGTGAGCCTGGGTTGCTTAAGATCCAATTAGAAACTGCCAATTAACTATGAGACGGATTGGAATGCTTAGGTTTTTGAATACGTGTTTCTGTATCGATGCACATTTTCAACATTTGATTGGAATACCGTAAAACGGGGTGACTTTGATAGGTTTGCGATTTTTCCGCAAAATGAAGAGTACAATTAAAATACGTAAGGAATGGTTTAGAAAAATACTGACCGTGGTAGAGAAGTGTTCAAAGTACCTCAAGAAGAACTTTTCATAAAATTTTGACAAGTTTAAAAAGTTAGTTAACTATAGTTAAGAAAATGTTAATGAAAGTAATTATTTTAAACTTCTCAAAGTGTCATGATTTTCTCAATGAACATGATTTTTAATCGGAAAACGGAATGAATTTTCAGATTCTTTGGACAATTTTCCACTAGGAGAAGGTTAAAAAAGTTTGTAAAAAATAAATAATATGTGATTTTGAAACACAATTAATAAAAACTTTCTAAATTTATAGGCAATTTCAATTGAACAAATTTCATGTAAAATGTGAAAACTAGTGATTCGTGCTTCGAATTCAGTTTAAAATGTAATATAAATCGATAATTTTATAAACAAAACTAGTTTTAACAAAATTCAGGCAAAATTCCGACTTTTAAACAATTTTACCTAAAATTTATATGTATTTAGCTTAAAAGCTTATACACTTAGTTAACTAAATATAAACATTGTTTTTTTTTTCTTTACAACTATATCAGCTACTTTAGTGATGGTACATTTAACTTACAAATGAAGTTTGAACATCTTAAATATGATTTTAACAAGAAAAACTATGACTATCAAAGTCACCCCGGAATTCAAACTAAGAATTTTTAACGTAACTATTTTTCTAAACATTATTGAAAAAACTTTTTTTCCGAAATAGTGCATGGACTTTGTGTGGCCTACCCCAGTACATGTTTTAAAAATAATAATCTTGAGAAAAACCTTACCTGTTGGAAAATATTCTAAAAACAAATTGAAATCCTAAAAAAAAGTCACCCCGGTTTACGGTACAAGATTTCTATTACAATGTAACCATTTTTTCTGATGACAAAAACGACCTATTACTTAGCCAAATCAAATCGTTCAGAAAATGTCTTCATACGACTCAAATTTCCGATGATTTCAAAGATCTTTTGTATGATCATTTTAAAAGTTTCATTTTTCTAAACTAGTTTTCTCTAAAAAATTTCATAAAACTGCAACTTTATAATCATTGACAGACAACCTTTCCCAAGGAAACTTCGGTCAGCTATCCAATCAAAGTTCCCCCCAAAAATCGATTCCCAGCATACAAAGGCGAATTTGGCCCCGGTCACGTTCCGGCTATTATCGGACACTGCACTGGTAGAAAACGACAGCACAGAGCGGATCCTGTGGTGTGTTGGTCTTCTGGCGCTGACGCTTCAAGAAGTTTACGAGAAATTGTCTTGAAAGTGGTTGTAAAATTAATTGCTTTTCAGGAGGGGAGAAAGGGTGGGGGGGCGCGAGCTACGCAAAATTCATAATCAATTTTGAGACAAGTCACAGCCACCGGCAAACCGATAGGGGCACCTTGAGATACAAACTGTCGAGCTTAAATCGAACATTTTCTATTGCAATTCGGGTCGATAGCCTCGCAAAATCAAACAATCAAATGAGTAATAAGTTCCTGTTTTTGAAACATAAGTCTATGTTAAAATGTCAAAATTGCCACACGATTTGGTCGCTCTCACGTCGGTGCAAAATATTTTCATGAGTGTATCCAGAGCAAGTTCATGAGTTATATTACAGAGCAAAATAACTGAATCTCTGAAATTTTCCACATGGCAATTCTATACAAAATCGGTCGATTTCGACTATTTTTTTTTTGTATTTTTATGTTTGGCTCAAACTTTGTGGGGGCATTCCCTATGACCAAAGAAGCTATTTTGTGTCACCCATACAAGTCTCCATACAATTTTAGCAGCTGTCCATACAAAAATGGTACGTAAATATTCAAACAGCTGTAACTTTTGAGTAAATTTTCTAATCAATATGATGTCTTCGGCAAAGTTGTAGGTATTGTTGAAAACTATTGAGAAAAAAAAGTATACAGAAAAAATTGCCGATTTTGTAACCCTCTACTGCCCAAATTTTTTTTTTCGAAATTTTTTATTTTTCCCTTGTTTAGGAGGTCATTTTGAGCAACTTTTGTTCTACGAAAAACTTGACTTCTCTTGTTTTTTTGTTTTTCTTGTTTGATTTTTTGTATTTTAATTTCCATTTATCTTGTTTATTTTATGTTTGTTTTTGGTAGTATTTGGCCTATTCTACCACCAAATATAATTACATTTTGCCTATCTAATTTTTTCACGTTTTTACAGTCACTTTTTCAATTTGTTGCATGTTTTTCACATTTTCTGCTATAGAATGGCACCATCATCATTAAAATTGCAAAAAAAAAAATGCGTAGAGGCATAGTCTGGGACACTACAAAAATTACTACATACTTGTTTTTACTGAAAATATACGAAATGTTAGTAAAAAACACAGCCAGAGTTGACCCTTAAAAAAATGACATTTTTAAAAACATTGGAAAAGTCACATAAAACAAGTTAAACTTTTCTAAAATTTTAAGAGTTCTTCTTTGCAATGCTTTTAAAAGCTCAAAATCGGTTGGAAAAATGTCATTTGGCTATTTTTTAGATCGAAGCCCGTCTAATGGCGGGGTTGATTGTAGAGGCTAATTAGTTTTTTTTTTAACAAAAACTGGATTTCCCAAAATACGTATTTTTGTTTTGTTTTTCGGGTTTATTTTATATGTTTTAGGGGACAAACATCCGCAACTTTTTAGCCATAGAGAAGTATGGTCAAAAAAATCTGCCGCCGAGTTATAAATTTTTGAAAAAATAGTGATTTTTAGAAAAAATAATCGAAATTTCACACAAAAAAATTTAACCTAATTTTGTTATGTAAAATTGAATTTGAAATCGAAAAGTACTTTACAGATATTTTGATAAAGGGCTCCGTTTTCGAGATATAGCCACCGACAGTTTGATTTTAGCGAAATATTTGCAGTTTTTCGATATAAAAATAGAGATCATGAGTGACCATTTCTTAAAATATTTTTTTCGAAAAATTCCTATAAAGTTGTCCAAGAGACATTGAAGATTGGACCTCTGGTTGCTGAGATACAGCGGCCTCAAGAAAAAGAAACAGAAAAAATGAAGTTTTCTAAGTCTAACCCAAACAACCCACCATTCTCTAATGTCGTTATCTCATTGAATATTACGCCTTTTTGAAATGTTCGTCTTGATTAAAAAAAAATAAAAAAAATATTGTTTTTGAAAAGATCGGAAAATTTCACGAATGTTTCATGTTTTAACATTGAAAATCGGAAGTTTACAACTTTGATCAGAAAATTCACTCAAAAGTAACAGCTGTTTGAATATATACGTAACATTTTTGTGTGGACAGCTGCCAAAATTGTATGGAGACTTTTATGGGTAAGCCAATGACACAAAATAGCTTCTTTGGTCATAGGGAAAGACCCCCACAAAGTTTGAGCCATAAACAAATATAAATAAAATCCATTTCCGGTTTTGATAGAGAATTGCTCACATCTCTTGAGAAATACAAAACTTTCAAACCTTTTCATACACTGACATTTTGTTATCGCCCTAGGGGTTCAACTCCTTCGGGCACTCGAGGGTCGGTATCGGTCCGTCCAAGGCTCTATCGATTTGTGAAGGGTGCCATCAAAATTTTACAACCCCGCACTTCGATGGTAGCCCGAGTTTGATTCCGATGTTTGCGCGAGCGCACCATTTTACGGCTAGGAACAAATTTGCTTTGGCAAGGCCAAGGACCGCGTTGCGTAACAACCGGAAGAGTGTATTTCGGAAAGTGGCTTTCGCCATTCATCCCCCCCAAGGCGTTTACGATGGTGCCAGTGGGGTTAGGTTTGATTTACAGGGTGATTAGGATTATATGTTTGCTGCTATGGTGAGTAAGGATCTGGAACCTTTAACTGAGCTAGAGTGACAGGTCCTTTCGTTTTTTTAACTAGGCAGTTTTACAAAACCAGATGTCCTTTGTGTTTTCCCAAAAAGGGTCTTGTTTTTTTTTTAACAGAACCCTTCATCTGCCCATGTTTTGTCACAACGAACGAGCAAAGAAAAACATTCCAATTAAAATTCATTACCCAATCGAACCGTCACACCTGACTAAGCTTCACCCCTATTATCGTGACGCTGCTACTTCCAGGTCAGCACAAATGCCCAGATCCTTCTGCTCGTCCAGACCCTCATCACGTTCGCGAAACAGGTAACGAAGCGACTCAGCCCTACTCTTCCTTGAAATGGCACCCGGACCCTTCCGTTCGTCGCTTTTCCGGCGGATGTCCTTTTTTTTTTAAAAAAAAAAGTCCCTTCCCTTTCAACAAAAAGAACGATATTTTACGCCATTGCGCCACTAATTCTGCCCACCCATCCCAAAAAAAAAGTGTTGTCCTTTTTCTCTGCCTCGGGTGGCGCCCTGCGACAATCTCTGTAAATTGATTTGGGTCTCCTTAGGGCAATCCTTTCTTTGTTGTTGTTGGTGCTATTGCTGTAAATTTGCATATCACGCATTGATTTGGCGATTCCGGTCCGGTTGCGCCTAAGGCTTGGGGAAGATGGTGAACAAATGTTAAGTTGTTGTGTATTTACTTAAGTTTGACGAGCCTATTGAAAGGAAGATTGCGTTGAAAAAAAATGTGCTTTAACGGTGCACATTAACCAGAGCTTTTGCACCCAGTTTTTTTTACAGACATTTTAGTATCTTCAAAACTACGGGTACCATCGAAATATTTTTTTATTCATTCCATAAAGTACTGTCCACAAAGTAATTTACAACAAAGTTTGATTAATTTTAGAGCAATTCCATGTCAAATAGGGAATCGGTTGTACCCGACCCTCTCCGATTTCAATGAAACTTTGTAGACATGGTATCCTACGCTTATATAAGCCATTTTTGTGTATATGGAGCCAGTTTCACTCGGTAATGACATTTGAGAAGGGCGTAACTGTTTTAAATATTTTTGTATTTCGTAATTTAAATATTGCTGCATCTCGAAGCCGTTGCATCGTATCAAAAAGTGGTCAAAGACAAACTTGTAGGAAATTTGACGGGCTTTCCGAAAAAAATACACTGAAAGAAAAATACACGCCACTTTTATGAGATTTTTTGATTTTTAAGTTTAAAAGTCAAATTTGAAGGTGAGCCCACGATTTTTTTTCGTTCAAAATGTTTGTGAATATATCCGAAGATGCTACAAAAAGACTCACAAAAAATGCAGGATGGAGCAACTCACCTAAAAAAATACAAAAATCATTTACTGAAACTGTTTTTTTCAAAAGTGCTCTAAACGTAAAAATTTTCAAAAACCGAACACGATAGTCGATTCTCCAGACAATTTTACGTAAAAGTCTCCATATTGACCATTGTCCTAAGTCCAATCCTTGTGAAGTTACAGCGGTTTTAAAAACAAAAATGTTGAAAAAATAGGTTTTTTGATGGTTTTTGCCAATTTCTATATGACAGACTTGATTTTTCAGTCTCGAAAATACTTTTACCGGAAAGCTCGTCCAATTTCCCATAAGTTTGTCTTTGACCACATTTCAATTGGAGTATGGGCTTACAGATATAAGCTAATTACATTGCTCATAACTTAAAACATGATACTTTTTCAGTGTAGTATAGTAACCTGGATAGTAAATTAGCTTATATCTGTAAGCACATACATCCAATTGAAATGTGGTCAAAGACAAACTTATGGGAAATTGGACGAGCTTTCCGGTAAAAGTATTTTCGAGACTGAAAAATCAAGTCTGTCATATAGAAATTGCCAAAAACCACCAAAAACCTTATTTTTTCAACATTTTTGTTTTTAAAACCGCTGTAACTTCACAAGGATTGGACTTATGACAATGGTCAATATGGAGACTTTTACGTAAAATTGTCTGGAAAATCGACTCTCGTGTTCGATTTTTGAAAATTTTGACGTTTAGAGCACTTTTGAAAAAAACAGTTTCAGTAAATGATTTTTGTATTTTTTTAGGTGAGTTGCTATCATCCTGCATTTTTCGTGAGTCTTTTTGTAACATCTTAGGCTATTTTCACAAAAATTTTGAACGAAAAAAGGTGCAGGTGGTTATGTTACACATGACCAGTATGACAAAGAACTTTGCAAGATGATTGTTGAAATTTTCGATTAGAATGTCCGGTCCAAATTCCCCCCTTATAATAACCGTCCTATCGAACTAAGGGGACGGAAATTGCAAGTGGAGCTGAAACAGAAATCGAAGTGAAATCAATTTACTTTCCTTCACCACTCGAAAGTTACCAAGATGCGGGAATGTTTTTGCAAGGCTGTTGCAAGCAATCGGCGGCAGTAAAGGAAATTTGAACAGCAGACATTAAAAACTACCCTTTACAGGGCTCTTAATGATTACGAGACCGTTATTCTAAATTTCCAGAAACAGATTTTCACAGTGGCACAAAAAAATGTGCATTGCAGTAGTCTATTTATTACTTCCTGCCTAATAAGCAATATATTTTAACTGCTTAGCATTAGCATATTTTAACTGCTTAATTTCAGATAATGGCCAAATGCAACTTTTTATGTCCAGTATCAAAAATCATTAAGTTTGATACCCATATTGCCCCAACTTTTACGGTCCGGCAAATGTCCCCTCATCGGAACATCCCCGGGGCCTCCGGCCACTTCGGATTGTGGCCACTACTGCCAAAATGTCAAATTTCATGTCCGGTATCAAAAACCATTAGGTTTGATACCCATATTGCCCCAACTCTTACGGTCCAGCAAATGTCCCCCCATCGGAACATCCGCGGGGCCTCCGGCCACTCCGGATTGTGGCCACTACTGCCGAAATGTCAAATTTCATGTCCAGTATCAAAATCCTTAAAGTTTGATACCCATATTCCCCCAACTCTTACGGTTCGGCAAATGTCCCCCATCGGAACATCCGCGGGGTCTCCGGCCACTCCGGATTGTGGCCACTACTGCCAAAATGTCAAATTTAATGTCCGGTATCAAAAACCATAAAGTTTGATACCCATATTGCCCCAACTCTTACGGTCCAGAAAATGTCCCCCCATCGGAACATCTGCGGGGCCTCCGGCCACTCCGGATTGTGGCCACTACTGCCGAAATGTCAAATTTCATGTTCAGTATCAAATACCATAAAGTTTGATACCCATATTGCCCCAACTCTTACGGTTCGGCAAATGTCCCCCCATCGGAACATCCGCGGGGCCTCCGGCCACTCCGGATTGTGGCCACTACTGCCGAAATGTCAAATTTCATGCCCAGTATGAAAAAAGTATGCGGGTCTCGTGGCGCAGGGGTAGCGGCTTCGGCTGCCGATCCCGATGATGCTATGAGACGCGGGTTCGATTCCCGCCTTATCCACTGAGCTTCTATCGGATGGTGAAGTAAAACGTCGGTCCCGGTTTCTCCTGTCTCGTCAGAGGCGCTGGAGCAGAAATCCCACGTTAGAGGAAGGCCATGCCCCGGGGGGCGTAGTGCCAATAGTTTCGTTTCGTTTATGAAAAACCATAAAGTTTGATACCCATATTGCCCCAACTCTTACGGTCCGGCAAATGTCCCCCCATCGGAACTTCCGCGGGGCCTCCGGCCACTCCGGATTGAGGCCACTACTGCCAAAATGTCAAATTTCATGTCCGGTATCAAAAACCATAAAGTTTGATACCCATATTGCCCCAACTCTTACGGTCCGGCAAATGTCCCCCCATCGGAACATCCCCGGGGCCTCCGGACACTCCAGGTGGTGGCCACTACTGCCAAAATGTCAAATTTCATGTCCAGTATCAAAATCCCTAAAGTTTGATACCCATATTGCCCCAACTCTTATGGTTCCGCAAATGTCCCCTTATCGGAACATCCCCGGGGCCTCCGGCCACTCCGGATTGTGACCACTACTGCCGAAATGTCAAATTTCATGTCCGGTATCAAAAACCATTAAGTTTGATACCCATATTGCCCCAACTCTTACGGTCCGGCAAATGTCCCCTCATCGGAACATCCGCGGGGCCTCCGGCCACTCCGGATTGTGGCCACTATTGCCGAAATGTCAAATTTCATGCCCAGTATCAAAAACCATAAAGTTTGATACCCATATTGCCCCAACTCTTACGGTTCGGCAAATGTCCCCCCATCGGAACATCCGCGGGGCCTCCGGCCACTCCGGATTGTGGCCACTACTGCCGAAATGTCAAATTTCATGTCCGGTATCAAAAACCATAAAGTTTGATACCCATATTGCCCCAACTCTTACGGTCCGGCAAATGTCCCCCCATCGGAACATCCCCGGGGCCTCCGGACACTCCGGATTGTGGCCGCTACTGCCGAAATGTCAAATTTCATGCCCAGTATCAAAAACCATAAAGTTTGATACCCATATTGCCCCAACTCTTACGGTCCGGCAAATGTCCCCCCATCGGAACATCCGCGGGGCCTCCGGCCACTCCGGATTGTGGCCACTACTGCCAAAATGTCAAATTTCATGTCCGGTATCAAAAACCATAAAGTTTGATACCCATATTGCCCCAACTCTTACGGTCCGGCAAATGTCCCCCCATCGGAACATCCCCGGGGCCTCCGGACACTACAGGTGGTGGCCACTACTGCCAAAATGTCAAATTTCATGTCCAGTATCAAAATCCCTAAAGTTTGATACCCATATTGCCCCAACTCTTATGGTTCCGCAAATGTCCCCTTATCGGAACAACCCCGGAGCCTCCGGCCACTCCGGATTGTGGCCACTACTGCCAAAATGTCAAATTTCATATCCAGTATCAAAATCCCTAAAGTTTGATACCCATATTGCCCCAACTCTTACGGTCCGGCAAATGTCCCCCCATCGGAACATCCACGGGGCCTCCGGCCACTCCGGATTGTGACCACTACTGCCGAAATGTCAAATTTCATATCCAGTATCAAAAACCATAAAGTTTGATACCCATATTGCCACAACTCTTACGGTCCGGAAAATGTCCCCCCATCGGAACATCCGCGGGGCCTCCGGCCACTCCAGGTGGTGGCCAGTTCCAATGATCGACTCACGCGACCGGCATGTCTTAGCTGGTCCTTGCCTCCAAGCCATCTGCTCCCGGACCTCCAGGCCGTCTGCTACCGGGCCACCAGGCCATCTGCTTCTGATGTGTCCTCGTCGTCGTCCAGCAATAGAATGAATTTTCGGGACCGACCGAGCCGAGTTTTGTTGGCTCGTCGACGATCCGAAAATTATGAGGTGGAGTGGGGGAGATTTTAGATACATCAATCTCACGTCTCTCGATCGACTGATTGGGAAACGTTCGTTCATCCAACCAGCGTGCACCAAAAAGAGGGGAAATTTGCCGAGAGGGGAATTCGTCACGTAACGTTTTCGCTTCGCGAAAATTTTGGATTGACACCACGTATAGAAACCTTAGGACAAAGTTCTTTGTCAAAAAAATTGTGGGCTCACCTTCAAATTTGACTTTTAAACATAAAAATCGAAAAATCTCATAAAAGTGGAATGTTTTTTTCTTTCAGTGTATTTTTTTCGGAAAGCCCGTCAAATTTCCTACAAGTTTGTCTTTGACCACTTTTTGATACGATGCAACGGCTTCGAGTTACAGCAATATTTAAATTACGAAATACAAAAATATTTAAAACAGTTACGCCCTTCTCAAATGTCATTATCGAGTGAAACTGGCTCCATATACACAAAAATGGCTTATATAAGCGTAGGATAACATGTCTACAAAATTTCATTGAAATCTGAGAGGGTCGAGAAAAAAGTACCTAAAAAATTCCTGTTTTGGGCTGGAATTGCTCTTTACATTCCCGTTATTGCAGGATTAGGTCCATAAGTTTGACTATTTTGGAATAAGAAGACAACTTCCTTCGTTGCTGTGCATCCTTAAAGAGTACATTTTTTTTACAACCCAGATTTCCAAAATTTTACAAAACTCTTTGAGATAGCTACAAAAAAACAGAATTGTCGTAACAACCTTATAAAGTGGCCTTCTTAAACCTAGCGGGTTCGTCTACGTTTCCACAGGCGTGTATCATTCTTTTTGCGACAAAACTCCGCCTCCCAGGTCTCCCAAATTTGAAGGTATGGCACGGGGAGAGGGCAACGAATACCTATATTAACACCTAGATTTTTTGCGGGATTCGAACCGGCAACCTCTGGATTGTGAGTCCAGTGCGCGGTCCGATTGTGCCACACAGGCAGAACCGTTGAGCTAGCTACAGCATCCCAATTTAAACAGCGGCAGAATAATATTATCTTCAAACATTCGTCCAGACTCTCAAAGTAGGTCTCAAATGCATATGCTTTGAAGTACTGAATTTGTATAGATTGTATTGGTTTTCTTATTGAAAATCTGATGTAACATCTTAAAAGGGCTACTACATCAGCGAATGTTTAATGTTTTGCTATTTTCATAATCACGCTATTTTGAGCACCGTGATATAAACAAGGAGCGAACCGCATTGATTCTTCATACAAAATTCGGAGAAACCCATTCTTCCCTGTCTAAATATTTTTGAAAAATTCAAAGTACACGTGATTTCGGGACCTTCAAAGTTCATGCCTGTTGTTGACCCGGCACAGAAATTTTTTTGGTCAGTGTATTCTAACAGTGTTGTTGATCCTTGTGTTACAATACTTAAGGGATCTATCCAAATATTATTTCAATATTTCACTATCGAAATATCGAAATAAATGTTTATTCATCCCCTAAAGTACTGTCTACAAATTTGTTTGCAACAAAATTTGACTATTTTTACAATCAGATTGTTGAAGGGTTGGGTACGTAAATTTGCCAATTTTGTAATAAAAATACAACAACTTCCTTGGTTGCTGTGCACCCTTAAAAGAAAAATATGATTTCATCAATTCGTTCTAATCAGCATCAAACTGACAATGATTTGTTTCATGTCACTGCAGACTAATGCGATGCTCTTTCAGCAATAATCTTCAGCTTAGTCAGTTTTTTTTTGTCAATTTACAAAACGTTCTCCCGTAATGTCTCTTTGCTATGGCTGGTCTCTTAAAATATTTCTCTTTTTAGGCACTAACCAAAAAAAAACCCCCACCACCCTTTTCTCCTGCGCTTAAGCTTCTCCAAAACAGACAAATTTACATGCGTTTTCCATGCGAACGACTCCGCGCTCGGGAAAGAGTTTCTTTGTGCCACTCGCTTGACGACTCCCCAGGCAAACTTCCCGGACAAAATTCTATGCAAATCAGGTAAACTTCATACCAGCAGCATCCGCTTCCTCTCGGGCACAATTCCAACCAGCCCGCGCTCTCTAAGCCGGGCAATAATTTGAATGGCATTCCTGACAGGTTGGCAGACGTGCCTCCGCCTCCCCTTCCCTTAAAATAGTACAACGTTTTGGCCGCCATCTTGTTTGTTGTGTTTTTCCGACACAACCTGGCAGCGACGACTGTCAGAAAGGTTGCTGCTAGCTTACACCGTTTTTCGTAGTGTTTATTGGAGTAATTCTACGTGAAGGAAAGGGTGAGACTGTTAAGTTTGAGAAGGGATTGGGGGGAATGTCTAAATGTCGTAAGAGTGTTTGTCGGCAAAGTTTTGCAAACGTTTAACTACTGAACGAAAGAAGAGGTGGTAATGGTGGCTTAAACAGTCATATAAATGTCGGGGCTTTGAATTCCAGAGCTCGCTGTCTGGTTATGCTTTAACATGCTATCGATAGCCGAGCAAGTCTACGTGAAATTCAACGCGAGTTTTTCAATGATGGGAAGTTTAGTTTTTGAGGACCTAATATCCGGGACTGAGATAAGCTCTATCTGCATAAGCCAAGTCTGGTAAAAGTTATACTTTACCTTAATTTCGCTGCCACCAAGTGGGCATTAGATTGTTGAATGCAAGGTGAATACATGAATGCACAAATTCACAAACTTTTTTTTTTATTTGGCCGCCTCACACGTTTTTTAGTGTGTCAGACAATTATAAGAACAATTGATCTCCAATTACTGCTCTGTCAAGTCCTGTCAATTACTGCCAGTTTTTGTCGAATCCATGAATAATGATGTTTGCTCCTGCTAAAAAATTCGCTTCTAAGGTTCGAAAAAAATCGCCATCGCACATGACTAAAGGGCATACAAAAAAGGCAATAACCGTAAATTATCCTGCAAACATCGTGCTGTGGGGAGCAATAACTGGGCATAAACAGGGAAGGGGACAGAGGACCGCACCGAAAATCCATCAATCAACCCCACAAACACAAGAAATCACCTTTTCATAGCACACATTGCCGCTGGCGTCCCAGGTGCCAACTTTAAAATTTTCTTGAAACATCATGCATAATGTTACAGTTTTCCTGCGTCGTCGCCACGAATGTCACCCGCATTTTCCGGAGGCACCTGCTACTTTTTGGGAGGAAAATTCAAGCTAGCTTAGCAAAAAAAAAGGTTTCATCATTCGTCAAGTCACGTTCCGATGGTGTAAATATCACACACCCTCTCACATGATGGCTGGGATCTCTCTTGTGCGAATAAATATTCATCATTGTTGTTGTTGTAAGCGCAGAAAAAGCTGAGCAAATTTCGTTGGCCGGACGAGACCCAAGAGGGGGCCCTTTGCCTTTGAACTCCTAACTCGACTAGCTGGTCTGAACGAGCTTGGACGAGGTTCGTTGCAAATGAAAGCACGATGACATTTATGGCGTTTATTTGTTTAGGTTGTCGTCCTCTCTGGATGGCTGCTGATGGAGGTTTTTTGTTGAGGCTTGGCAGAGGTGTGAAAATTTTGAAAATTTAATGTAATGATTTTCAATCTTAACAAAAAACCATACTTTTCTCTTTAGTTACGAATTTCTGAATCCTTTTACTTAAATGGAAACCCTGGTTAATCAGGACATTTACATATTTTACAATTATTTTACAACCAATATTTGTTCAGTTCATCGATTCTAAATCGATAGATTTACATTGAAAATAGGAAGTCAGTGTTAAAAGATTCGATGAGCAACCCAATCCTGCTGACATTCCCATCACTAGCTGTTACCAACCCCGTCAACAAAACTTGTCACCCCGTATAGAAGAAGCCATCGAAGGGTATTACTATTCAATTCAGCACGTCACACCACGTCCAAAATGTCCGTCCATTTCCTAGCAGCAGCAGCAGAGCTCATCAAATGGGGAGGAAAATTTATTGAGTCTGCAGCGAACTAATCTGGGCCAATAATTTTCGCTCTTGTTCGTTCAATCGTCGACTTCTGACGACGACGACAGAGACCAAGATTTGATGACAACGCTCTGGGTTGGGCTCATTTTGCTGTCGAAGGACTAATCCTCTTCGCCGCACCGTGAGTTATGGTGTGGCATTTGTGACTTTGATGTTTGCCTCTGGTGGGTTTGGGAGTGAATTTATGAGTCATTTGTGGAAAAACTGCCTGAGGTTGAAGTAAACAACTCGCTAAAGTATAGGAGTACAACCGTTTTTTGAACTGTTCATAAAACGCAAACCAGTTGTCTCCCCGAGTTGACTGCACAACTAAGAGAAGAACTTCGTGACAAATTGAATACCCTCAAGACTGCCGATTACAGCATTCCCCGTGACAGCTGGACTCTTCAGCCAACTACCCCCACACCGGAATGAATTTTAATCAAGTTGCACTCCAGCACGAATAACTTCAGAAAACTGGTCCAAGAAATGCAGAACTGACCCCACACTCTCGGCCCGCAGCGTTAGTCTCCGTGGACTAACTTGAACCGACTGCAAAAAGGAGGCAAAATTTATCGTCTCTTGAAAGTTCTACCCGGCCAGCTAGTTGCGCCTAGCGAACTCAGCCTATTTTTTAATTAAGCCAACCAACAATTACGCCGCGATCTGGCGTACTTTTCATAACTATGCGAGAAATTTATTGTTTTATTCAAATGTTGGCCACACTGACTGCTGCGGTATGCTGCCGGAAAGGCCCTCCGGAAAATGCTGCTCTCATTTGCATTGGCATGGTGTGATATGGTGGAGGTCTTTTGCCCAAGTTCTTGGACGACTCGCGGAAGGGACAATTCCTGCGCGCTGCTGGTTAGTGCGGTGAATTCCAGAGCGTGGTTTTCTGTGTCTAGCCCGAACAAGCATTCCAACATGTTGCAATTTGTGGCAGTTTTCTGCGTGATTTGGGGCAAGATTTGCGGTCGCTTTTACTCTTTCAATTGGATCTTGTGCGATTAATTTAGAAGTAGCACCAATTGCAACGCAGTGTGTCCAAATAATCTTGTGAATTATTACCAAAATATTAATCAAATTATTTGAAAAAAAAATATTAAAATAAACTCAAGCTCATTTCTAGATTCTTCAAGTCTGATGAACCATATCGACACGGTTGATGACGTCGGTCGGTCAAGTCGGATTTTTTGAGAGTATAAAGTCATTTGTGGGTGGCACATGAATTGCAGTTGAAGCTACCTCCAACCATAGATTGTGTTTAATTTTTTGCCCATCATCACTCTCATCTCCGCATCTCAACTCACATTTCTCTGCGTTACACCGTCTAAACTTCTATGCATTTCAGAGTACCAATCTGAAGGCACGACGCAGCTGAGCTGTGGAGCACACACATTGTTGTGCTCGTGCTATCTTGTCACACCGGCATTTTAGGCCAAATTTAGTTGCGAACGCAATTTTGTGCAGCTCTCCATCATGCTATCTTGACACAGCCTAAAAATTGCAGCAAGTGCGACAACTGGTCAAAGGGAATTCAGGACAGAACGCTTTTGACACACGTACATGCCCGACTGCTTTAAACATTTTTAATTATAACTCCGGTCTCCGGCAACAAAATTCAACCAAACTTCGGGACAATGCTCAGAAAGGTCAACCTCTAGCTTTTGTTTATTCAAGGTCAAACATTGAAAAGCGTTTTTCTCGGAACGTCAAAATGGCGGCTGCGACAAGACAGCACGATCACGTCGACGTGTGAGTCGTTGGAGCAAATCGTTGGTTTTCCCCCCGAGGACGGTGCGTACCGTCCGGGTAGCCAGGGATCTCTGGGGTAACTTTGGGATAAACACCGTCACCAGGAAATGTGGAAATGTTCCGTGGGCAGACAAGCGGAGCAGCGTTCGGAAAAGCTAGAGAGAGACAAAAAAAACTAGGACGCGTTATGATTGGCGTTGTCCTAGACCAACAAACCATTGCGTTGGAGAGATGAAACAACAGTCCAAATCAGCAGTTTTGTGCTTTGAGAGCCCCACTTTTTTTTTTTTTTGTATGGTTTACATGACGAACATTTTGCGCCGTCAGTCGGTTTGCAGTTGCAGAGTTTTCCTGCGCTTATTTCCCAAAACCCACTTGTGTGTACTCACTTTTCCTATGTTGTAGTGTGTTTTGCGGATCGTGTATTCGGTGTGTTTTGTACTACACGGCTTCTGCTGGAACGGGGAGCAACAGACACTGCAGCCGACATCATTGTGTGGAACACGTATGACATGGGATGGAGAATTTCCTGGGAGAGCTACATGGCAACTCGCGTGAACCGTGGCAAACGCTTTCCGTATTTGTGGCTTGTTTTGCCAAAGCAAACGCGTGTTTTTTTCCTCTTCGATGCTGCATAAATCGAATCCAAACTTATTGCCATACCAGAAAAAAATGTCTCAAGCCAACCCTTGATTTCTTAGCAGATTGCGGACAATTTTCTCTGAATCGGCTATACTATGGATGATTCTTCAAGGAGTTGCAAATGTCATGTTCATTTCATTTTTTTAATGTTTCTATCACTTCATTACAACTACATAATATTAAGCAAACTTCTTTACCACTTTTTTAAGACCAAACTTTCATTGTTCTACGTTTTTGTTATAACATCCTTAATAAAGGAGTCGCTCTAAATGTTTTAACATATTCGGAAAGATAATTGATTTTCCTTCATGAAAACATCTAAAACTTGAAAAAGGGGACTTAAAAGGCATCTTATGTGTCAGAGTTTCGGATGTTGCCAAGTCTGGTACCAAAGATATTAAATTTAGAAAAAAGAAGAATTTTTCAAATTATAGAACGAAAAATCAACGCATGCTTCTTGAAAGGACTTAATAAATTTTTACGAAAGGTACCTATGTTTTAAAACAAAAACCTGACTGCTGGTTGCTACGTTACATCTTTTTAAATATTAATTTTCGTGTAAATTAGTTTTTACTCTGTTTCATCTTCTTTACCTACTATCTTAAATGTTTCAAATTGCGATATCTCGCAAGCAATTGATTAATTTTGAAAAGTGAAACTTTTTTGTTATGATTTTGTGTAACTTATTTAGTTTGAAATCAGCATTCAGCGCAACTAAAATCCTGTAAACTCTCACAGACTTGACACTTTGCGTTCGTGAAACTATTGAGTTTCGATGCTTTTTTTAGCTAAACTGCAGCCCTTTGTCAGTCAAATATAATTAGCTAGAGTGTTGTGGTACGGTGTAAGAAGGCTGCAGATAATTCTCATAAAATGTAATGCTGGTGCACACGGAAAACTGAAATGCATATTGTTTCACGAGTAGACAATGAGGAGGGAAAACTCCATGGAAACACAGCTCTAACAATGGTAGCGATGCCGTAGCTATGTCATGAAATTTAAAACGTTGTATGTGGAAAATCTGGCGGACAAGCTCATCGCTGCTGGGCGCAAACAAGTTTTGCAATATTGTAATGCCAGGCTTTGGGGGAACAGATCCGACATAATGAGACACTTTTTGGGGGTTTGCTTTTTTGCCAAAAAATCGCTTAGATGTATTCAGGGAACACATTGCGTCATTTTTTTCAATTTGATACAAGATATACTATACCGGATAAGAGGTAGCCATTGAGAAGCGGAAAAGTGCATACCTGTAAGAATACAAAGAAAAGGAATTACTTATAAGCTTGTTTTAAATTTAGAATATATATTTAAATTTAAAAATGTTGCGGGATTCGATGAAAAGCAGCTCAGCAAACCGTTTTTTTCTCACCAAAAAACATTATTAATAGAAATGAAACTGCACAGAAAAATATTTCCAATGTCAACTTATAGGGGGAAGCGGAAGAAGAGGTTATGAGTTCATGCGAATTTTAACAGGTTTTTATGACACGTTCTATTTTTTTTTTCAACAACAGAGTATGGAATGATTGATTCATTTCAAGTGGTGTCAACTCGATACACAAAAAAGTGTTTGTGCAAGAAATCAGAGCAAATAATTTCACCAAACCGTTATGTTTTACATTGTGTATATCGATCATGTATATCGTGTATATCAATCATTTGCAGCCCGAAATGATGTAGATTTGACATTACCCAGCAAAAAGGCCTGGGTGTAAAATAAATTTTGCATTATTTTATGAAATTCTATGTCATATTACACCCTGAAATATTGTAGCCTATCAGTATGGAAAACCGAAACCTATTTGACCGAAATGTCAAGCTAATATTTGCGTTTATCCTCGGTCTGATGGCCGAGCGGGCTAAGTCGAAGGTCCGTTGGTGCCGGGTTGGTGGCCGGTCCCGTCGGTTGCAATTTTTTTTGTGCTATCAAAAATTGTACATGCAGTGTGTAATATAAAGTTGCTTTTTTGACGAAAGTGATGTGCATGCTTTTACCATCGGATTTTTTGCTGTGTACATGAGGAGTTTGCTTGTAACCATTACGAGTAATCGCGATTTTAAGCAAAACAGGTTTTGAAAAAGTTGGTCGTTGTCGATCACACCAACGACGAAACAAAGAAAAACGAAAAAAGGAACTTTTTGGGGCGTGGACTTAGTAAGCTGGATATGTGTTGCGAAAGTTTGATATTATTTTGGGATAAAACATTTTTTTCTCGTGAATGCCAGAGATAAATTTACACATTACCAGAGGAAAATTAAACATTTTTCTGACAATAAATCTGTCACCAGTCCCAGATGTAATATAACCAAAAAAAAAACCTTTCGATACGTACAAAAACGCACCGATAATTTTTTATTTTGCAAAAATTAAGCAATGCGATATTTATTTAATTTTTGATTCAAATAAAAGTTAGCGAAAACCTTTGTCAATTTTTTTTTAATTGTTGCGAACACATCGTAAACGAAAGCATTTTCACAATAACCAACAGATCTTGGCGGTCTTGGATTATGAGTCCAACAGTCGGAAAGTGACTCCAGAGGCTAGCTTGATCTGTTAAGAGAGCAGCGAGGCTGGGACCAACATTTTACAATCTCATCCGACGGAAAGCGTGATCAAACTTTTGTTGTCTCAAGAAACGCCAACTTTAGTCAACTAGGATTGAACACAAACCAGCTGTTTCCGGAAAAAACACATGAGCAATTCTCTACGAAATCGGTCTTTTTTCTTAAATTTTAATTTTTGTATTTTTTAATCCGACTGAAACTTTTTTGGTGCCTTCGGTTTGCCCAAAGAAGCCATTTTGCATCATTAGTTTGTCCATATAATTTTCCATACAAATTTGGCAGCTGGCCATACAAAAATGATGTATGAAAATTCAAAAATCTGTATCTTTTGAAGAATTTTTTGGTCGATTTGGTGTTTCGGCAAAGTTGTAGGTATGAATACGGACTACACTGGAAAAAAATGATACACGGTAAAAAAATTTTTGGTGATTTTTGTCATCAATATTACGCCCTTTTAAAATGTTAGTCTTGGTTTAAAAATTATGAAAATATTTTTTTCGAAAAGATCGAAAAATTTCACGAATGTTTCATATTTTAACATTGAAAATCAGACCATTAGTTGCTGAAATATCGACATTAGAAAATGGTGTGTTGTTTGGGTGAGACTTAGAAAAGATCAATTTTCCTGTTTTTAAACCTTTGCATGGCAATATCTCAGCAACTAAGGGTCGTATCAACAAAGTTCAAAAAAGCAAAATATAGAGAATTTTCTCAGCTTTTCAAAAATATTTTTTCAAAAGTGGCCAAACATGTGTACTAATTTTTAAAAATGAAAAACTGCGACTATTTTCAAAAAAGTCACCTAAAAATGGATTTAACTTGAAAACGGTGCACTTTATCAAAATTTCACTGAAGTACTTTTTGATTGCAAATTTGATTTTACATCAAAAAATGAAGTGGAAAAATTTTTGCGACCAATTTTTCGATTTTTTGAAAAAAATAGTATTGATTCAAAAAATCATAACTCGGTCATAGATTTTTTGCACAACCTGGAAATTTCTGAAAAGTTGGCATTTGATGTCCTCTAAAACATATCAAAACAAAAAAAAAATTAAAACAGTTTTTTTTTTGCAAATCAGGTTTAAGTGACAAAAAGTTACAAAAAGTTTCCAGTGTAGTCCGTATCCATACCTACAACTTTGCCGAAGACACCAAATCGATCAAAAAATTCCTTCAAAAGATACAGATTTTGAAAAGCTGCCAAATTTGTATGGAAAATTATATGGACAAACTAATGATGCAAAATGGCTTCTTTGGGCATACCGAAGGCACCAAAAAAGTTTCAGTCGGATTAAAAAATACAAAAAAAATCGAATGACCGAAATCTGGGAGAACTGCTCTACTGTGCACAGACACAGAAGATAAATCCCGAGATTGACGAGAGCGTTATTCTCATGGGTTCATTTTCAAAACAGTTCATCAACCAAAAAAAAGTGCCGACATCCTTCCCCCACCCCCCTCCCTCCCTAAGGTGTCCACGTGGTTTATGGATGGTCCCTAATCACCCTTAATTATCGTAAGCCAAATTCATTTTGCGCACTTAAAAGAAACATTAAGGCATGCGTTGTTTTTTCTCTCACTGTGTGTGTGTGTTTCCGTGCACACACACACAATCTGTAGCTCAACGTGCATATTGGTATTGCTGATGCAAAATGGCGGTAAAGGTACTACGCGTTACGTGCAAAATCACCGGTTGGTGTGACGCACGAAAAGTAATCCTCTTTGGGCCCGTAAGCTTTCTTTTTTAATGTTTGAAAAGCGTCTCAAAAGACACAAATGTGAGCATGTACGTGTAGGTGCGGGAACTATACGATCATGAACATGCATATAAGATTTCCCACCGGAGTCCTCAATCGCCTTCCCTTTCTCTGTGTGTGTTTCACTTATATGAAGACTGCGACGAATGCGCTGATTAAATTATACTAATTTATTTCGCTAATTAAACGACATTATGTATTCATGTGCGGCACAGCGCGGCGTTGAGCTGGCTTTCTTGAAAATTTTCATTGTTCCAGGTGGTAAACAGTTCATTTTTACGTTCCTTTACTACCGGCTCCGTAGCGTAATGGTTGCGGCTTCTGGCTCACAAGCAGAACGTTCCGGAGTAAAATCCCGACAGAGAAGAGAAAAAATCCGAACAGATCATGGCTCTCCTCTCTCGCGCTCGAAAGATCGGCAAGAGGAAACTCCAAAAACCATAATCTGGATTATTCGGCGAAACATCGATTTCACTACTACTCTTGCAAGTGTTACGTCACACATAAAAAAATGAAGTGACGCCGTCGTAGATAAACAATATTTGGAAACAAAACGAAATAAATTCATAAAAGCTAACAATGAAATGCAGGAGAAAAAAAAATCTTCAACTGATTGATTTTCTTTGAAAAGTTCGTGAGCGATTTTCTTTTGCGTGTTTTGCCATCTCTTCCTTTCGCGACTGAACAAAGTTTGCAAGCAAAAAAAAACTTTGGCAATTTTTCCATCCCTGCTCGGAATCCAGTTAATGAACTCGTCCCATCTTTAAGTTTCATACGGCTTTTCTTCAAATGTAAGGCTAGATTTTTGAAACACGAGCAAAAAATGGTTGTAATGGTACAGAGTTTTTTTTTATTGGAAAATGGACCACCCTTTTTTAGCCCAATCTCAGCACTACTGTTTTGGTCCTGCGTCCAGCAGTCATTTTGAAACAATAGTTTCAACGTCCCCCACAACGTTGGAGCAGATTGAGCTGGAAACGAGATATGCGGCCTCGTTTAATCCGCTTTCAGGACAAGGCTGAGCCTCCTTTTCTGGTTCAAGATAATGGTTTCCACTGAAGGCAAAGGGGTGGGAATGAGAAGTATGTTGCTGCTTCGATTTTCAGCGGTGATTGATGGGTAATGAATTTGTTTCGCAAACGTTTAAAGCACAAACTCGTTGACGTCAGTGAGTGGAATTCCCGCTCCGGGGCCTGAAATCAGTTTGGTTCAACACTGCGGTGGTGATGGAGGTATCTCTATCTCTCTCTCTTAGGATGGAAAAGGATTAAGTTTCGCTCGTAGAATCTTGCAGCAGCATAATTATCGACATCAACGTCGCCGAGCGGCTTCGTCGGAAAGCGGCTCAAGTTTCCCGATCCTCTCTCACAACACTGTCATCGAACCAGCCGCCAAAAGAGAAAACGGCTCTTGGCAGGAAACACGCGAAAATCCGCGACGTGGGAAATTCCACCCCGTAATCCGACTAATTCCATTATACGACGCTCCCCGTCGTCCGGATTGTCCGAAATGGTGGATGGATTTAGCACGATGAGGAAGTCTCTTTGTAGTACAGACAGAATGTGACAACTGTTTGATGTGGTACTGGTGCTGTACAGCAGATGGATTGTTGTGCACAGGACAATGTCGCGAGATGTTCTGATTGTGGACCACCAGGGAAAAGCCTGGCTATACTGTATTGTAAAAGGATTTAGCGTGGAGACAGAGATTCAGATTACACCTTTGCAGCGATGGAAAAATCTTCATCAAAAGAAAATCTTTGGACGCTCATCAAGAGAAAAACTCAGAAGGAACTTGGCTCTTCTTTCTCGCACACGAAAAATATGTAAAAGGAAACTTAAAAAATCATCACCGGGATTATTCGGCGGACCATCGATTCCTCTTCTACACTTACATCCAAAAATGAGCTGTCAGTGTTCGTAGATGAACAATTTTTGTAAACAAAACGAAATAAATTAATTTATGTGGTGTTAACAATGAGAATCACAAAAAAAAATATTCTATTGATTGATTTTTACGGAAAGTCCGGGAGTGATTTTCTTTTGCGTGTTTCTTCCCCACTCTCTTTCGCGGGTGAAGCAAGTTCGCAAGCGAAAATGTTTTTTTTTTGCGGTTGCGATGCTGCCAACTGCTGCCAGTTGTTGAAAAACATTCCAATTTTTAAAGAATGGCTTCATCACTAAAGATTAATGAAGGGGGTCAGGACAGCTTGTTTTGATTTCGTCCAATTTGACAGAGTTCATCCCGTATGAAATCTTTTAACACAACAAGAGCTATTTTCGGCCTAAGGCCTTGTGCAATTGTGTATTTATTCATAAATATAAAGGCTACATTTGACAAAAATTAGCTTTACAGAAAATAGTTCGATAATGTGAATGTTCTATGAATGTTTGACAATAAGATTTTTCAAATATGTATTTTGAAGACACGTGTGCTTGAAACAGTTTCAAAAATGTCAATTGTTCTCTTCTTAAAAATTAATCCTCAAAATACTCTAAAGCCTAATCTATTTATTACATTTCAGATTGATAAAAGATAATATTCAACGTTTGATTGCTTTAACTAAGAAGTTCAAACGTTTTTGATAGGCTTACAAAAATAAAACATTAATTTTCATTTAATTTTATAGCTTATTATAATTTGCCAAATTGTATTTATAATTGTTATTACACAGTAAAAAAATATGGTAAAATTACATCTAAAAAGGGGTACATCTTTTATGTCAGAAAAAAGCTTTAATTTTACCTCTAATAATGTGTAAATTTACATCTGGCAGACGCTAGGAAAAAATATCTGTAATTAGCATTAGCATTAGCATTAGCATTAGCAATAAAGGTCGCACAATTCCGGATGGCTGCACAACGCTTATCTTGCTGTTTAACTGTAATTAAACGTATGATAGCACTAGACTCTCATCCGGTTACAATATTCCAACACGGGAGATACCATGTTTTCCTCTTTAGATGAGCGTGTAATACTATCCAGTAAGATAAGGGGCTCCTGGCCGGTACCTTGCTAACCTCGGGGATTGGAAGGTATGTTAGTAAACATCTATCTAGAATGCGCAGAGATCTCTACGTCACCTAGTGGTATAGATGTTTGTAGGGAGGTTTTGGACTCAATGTTAGTAAATTGAACGTTTGTTTTTTTAACACCATCACCACCACCACCAAAACTATACCATCACCACAAAAAGCCATGCTAGATTTTAATACAAATACATTACAAAACGAACACGACAATAAAACCATCTTCCTGGCCCTGGTCCTGCCCACACGATACTGACGCGCAATAATATCAATTACCACAATGACCCCCCACTGCATGCATGACTCGAACATGAACACGAACATAGCACAAAGAGAACACCACAAAAATCCACCTTCCCATCACCACTGCTTGCACGATACTGACGCGCAATAATATCAATTACCATAATGACCCCCCACTGCATGCATGACTCGAACATGAACACGAACATAGCACAAAGAGAACACCACAAAAATCCACCTTCCTATCACCACTGCTTGCACGATACTGACGCGCAATAATATCAATTACCATAATGACCCCCCACTGCATGCATGACTCGAACATGAACACGAACATAGCACAAAGAAAACACCACAAAAATCCACCTTCCTATCACCACTGCTTGCACGATACTGACGCGCAATAATATCAATTACCATAATGACCCCCCACTGCATGCATGACTCGAACATGAACACGAACATAGCACAAAGAGAACACCACAAAAATCCACCTTCCTATCACCACTGCTTGCACGATACTGACGCGCAATAATATCAATTACCACAATGACCCCCCACTGCATGCATGACTCGAACATGAACACGAACATAGCACAAAGAGAACACCACAAAAATCCATCTTCCCATCACCACTGCTTGCACGATACTGACGCGCAATAATATCAATTCAGGAAAAAAAAAAATATATATATCTGTAATCCTAAAAAAAATATCAAACCGGCGATAGTTATATCTAGCTTACTAAGTCCGCGCCCCAACCCGCACGGCCAACTCGCCGCTGTGTAAACTGGATGATCAAAGTCATGTACGTCTATGTGCTCCGTACATTGTATACTGTATTTACTGAATATACGGTACATAGAGGTACATCGGCTTTGATCATCCAGTTTTCACAGCGGCGAGTTGGCCGTGCGGGTTGGGGCGCGGACTTAGTAAGCTAGATATAACTATCGCCGGTTTGATATTTTTTTTAGGATTACAGATATTTTTTCCTAGCGTCTGCCAGATGTAAATTTACACATTATTAGAGGTAAAATTGAAGCTTTTTTCTGACATAAAAGATGTACCCCTTTTTAGATGTAATTTTACCATGTTTTTTTTACTGTGTAGTTAACATTACATATTTACACAACAGATAAAAATAATCTGTACTTTTGCAAAGATTTAATTAGGACAATCACTATATTAACAATTTGTCGATGTATCGATATCGTCTGAGTTCAAGAATTTTAAATTATCGCCATAAACACATTAGAAAAAAACCGACGACACCAAATTATTCCTGTAGCACACCAAATACAACACAAACCATAAAACTAACACAACGTTATGCTTAATTCTTCACGCAGCAATCGTTGTAATCTTTTAACACATTGTACATATTGTAGGCCAAATTGAGTAAGACCCAGAACCGATCCTGGGTAAATTCCATAGATCCGTACCCATCGAACCGTAACGGTTGCTGCGACATTGCAATCACTATGACGAAATTTTTACGCACTGATTTGTACTCAGCTGCAAACTGATCCTCGTACTCCAACCTCGTAGGCCAATCCAGGCAGTACACTTCTCGGCCAATGGATTCGTGCTGTTTTTAACAAAGAGTATAAGAATGTTTAAGATAATTGTTTAGAAAAGATTATGCAACACTTACTGCCTCGTTCAGCAGGCTCACCATCCGGGTGAGGATAAGACACTCGAAGGCAATATAAAGGCAGTATGCCAGGGTTTGTACTGAGAACAATGTAATCGTTTTCATTTGAGCCAGATAGTATGAACCAAGAGCCAAATTCAAAGCAGTCGTATAGTAAATTATCAAAAAATGAGAATTCAGCAGCAAACGAATCTTGTTTTTTATTGCAAGAAACTCGACGTGCAGATCAATGCATTTTCCAAACTCCTCCTGGATGTACTTCCAAAAGTAAAACTTTAGCTTGTATTCCATTTGTTGAATGCTGCAAGCTTCCGATTCCATTCTCCTTTGTACTTGTTGGTCAGTGTTACAAAAAAATTGTGAAAAAGTTTGAGCAATCACTTTGAGTTCAGCTTCAAGTCCATTCATGATCATGTATACTGCAATGTATACAGCTGGTCGTAGCATTGAGTATGCGGACATTAACAAACAGAACATCTTATCGCAAAGACATTGCATATGTGGAAAGCTTTGGCTTATATCAAATGGAAATTGAAGCATGTGATGGTGAGCAAAGTCGATAAATTGAAAGCTTAGACACAAAACAAGCTCGAAACTCATTGCAAAAATTACTATTTTTCGAATATGATAAAATGATCCACTTCGAATTTCCAGCGATTTTTGCAAATTTCTTCCAAACTGGCGTCTATTCACATATTGTCGAACAGCCATGATTGCGTCATAATGCCGAATGATGAGAAACAAGCTTGAATTGCTCTGAAATATAGTCACAACAGCTTGCAAACAGCTCAGCACAATTTCGAAGTTTTCTCCGTGCTTGATGTTACGATGAGTGTTCCACAAAATAACGAATACCACACTGAGACACGAAACAACACGATAGACGTTCCACCACCGACGATAATTTTTGTTTTGTGTGTTGAGTTTGGCTCCGGAAATGGCCAGAAGAAGATCCAGTCCAAAAAAGGCGTTCGTCGAATAGTTAAAGTCCCTTCTTAAGCCGCAACAAAACGCGGTCAGCCGCGATTTGCACCGATTCCACACTCTTCTTGTCACCTGTTTGCACTCCATCGTTTCGAAAATAAAACTGCAAATTGTTCATCTCTGGACAACGGTTAATATAGGGGCTCAGCCGTGGAATATTAAAAGGCGGAGTCTTATATCGATGGCCCAATCACTGAGGGCCAGCACCCTGTGGGGATCCCATCCTACTCCAGGGTGGCGCCTTGAAATTCTCTGATTGGACCACGACCCATCGGGTTGCGATATCTAGGTCAGCAATAATGATTTGTTGTGGCACAAGGTTAAGTAATTTCCCATTGGTCCACGACACTCAACATGCATGGTGCCGACTAAATGATTAAAAGTCCACAGATATTCTGAACACAAGAATAGAAAACATATTTTTTTTTTGTATTTTGTCTCAATGTTCGCATGTTTCAAAAAGACTGCAAAAGTGATAATGGTTCAAATGAGACACTTATGCGAACATTAGGTGCCATAAGCATCGATCTAGGGTTTTCTATTTTTTCACAAAATAGATTTTCCCTAAAAGCCCATTTAGCTATTTACTCTTAATTTAGAAATATGTACCTTCCCTGCAAAGGCCTATGAACTGATCTCAGTTGAAAAGTTCTCCAAATCTCTGAATTGCAAATCGTCGCCGTCGTGCTAACTTGTCGTACGTGCATTTTGGGCCAAATTGAGTTAAGAACGCAATTTTGTGCAGCTCACAATGCCTCATCTTTTGACCTTCACAGATCCCCAAAATTCGATTTCAATCCTGAGATATTCAATGAAAGCCAAAAAAGCTCCGAAAATTTTTGTCACTCTACATATATAAGAAGTTTCAATCTTGTCGTGCTATCTTGTCACTCCCTGAAAATTGATGTAAGTTCGACAATTGGCCAAAGGTATTTCAGGTCAGAACACGTTTGACGCACGTGCAAGTTAGACTACCGTAAACATTTGTAATTATAACTCGGGACTCCAGCAACCAGCTTCAACCAAACTTCGGGACAATGCACAGAATGGTCAGCCAAACAAAACGTGTTTGGTATTGTTTACATTGCATGCTTTCGTTTTTTTTTATTCAAGGTCAAACATTAAAACGCGTTTTCTCGGAACGTCAAAATGGCGGGTGCGACATGATAGCACGACGACGTCGAAATATAACATCCTGATCTAAAAAGTCTTCATAAATTGTATTGTGATTCCATAAATAGAATTGCAAGTCCGCAATAGATCTAATTCCTGGTCGCAGGGGATAGTGGCATTGAACAAAAAAGAATGTTGCAAACAAACATTAACTTTGAAAACAGTGTCAGAAAATGGCATGAACAAGACTTTGAAAAAGGAATATAAAAAAATGCCTCATGCAAACAGTTGGCAAATAACCACAAATTATTCCGAGTATTTGAAATCTTTCAGACATTTTTCCACAAAACATTATTCTTCGTAGACAGTAATTGCCGGTCCGAAAGGACATGCAATTTACAAAATAATAACTAGTAAACAATGCACAGCAGTCCAGATCGCAAAAATTGATTTTCCGTAAAATTGTGAAGTTTTGAGGCTTTGGTGTCTTCAGAAGAGTTGTTGCAAATGAGTAGGGGCAACTTTTGGCTTGGTTTAAAATAAGGGTGGTTTATGATAAGGGTGATTTTAAAAAGCTTACTTTTCAGGAATATATTTGGGATTTTTTATCTACTAGAAAGATTTTGGACTTACCAAGTCAAGCAGCTTTGTGAAAGACACGAACATTTTATCTCGTAATTTACGCCTTCTACGACCAAATTTATAGAAAGCATCTGAGCAAATCTTCAAAAATCTGGTTTTTGAACTTGGCAATTCAGGGTTAAGGCTCTGAAAGGTATCATTCCCGGTTTGCCATTTGGCGGCCATGTTTGTTTTAGAAAAACATTCAAATCTTGATTCACAATGTATCAATCAAAAATTGGTTTTCTTTGTGTTGTTTGTATAAGCATTTTATATATCGTGATTATGTTTTCATTTCAATTTACTATTTCTGGACCCATGGACATCATAGACAGTCGTTGAGTCCCCAAGAGTGAATGCCACCATCTAAGACCTTCTGAATCTGAATCCAAACGAAAAATAGAGATTGATATTATTTGTCTTCTTATGTCTAGTTGACACCATGTAGACGGGTCCGTTCATAAACTACACTATTTTTTTTTGTTATATTTATTTGACGATCATCTGAAAAACAAGAACAAAATTACAAACATGTAAAATTGTGTTATAAGAAATGCCATTTTTTACAAAATTTCATGTTTACGGACAAGCCAATAAACTGTTTAAGCAGCCCTCCTGACGCACTAACGTGTCAAAACAATCTGGGATAATTCTCGTCAACCCACCACCCCGAAGTATTTCGCAACAGCGAGCGGTTATTGCAACAGCAATTTTTCCTGAAAGGGTTAAATTGTAAATATTTTATTATGGTGAGAAAACTGCAACTTTGTTAAAAATGTTTTCAGATGATTTATTTTCAAATATATTTGAACAAAACCAAATTTAGGTAACAAAAAATCAATTCTGGATGACAGTATTAAAGCACTTATTACTTGGTTTGCAGATTATCTTGATGAAAACAAATCTGTAATTTCTAGATTAATGTGGGAATGCAAGTTATAAATGTCTGAGCATTATACCGAAACTCATTTGGATTTGGTTGTAAAGGCCAGCTGCCCAGAGTAAGAAAGTGTGTAATATTTACAGCTTCTCTAAGATCATTTGTTTTCCGGAATATATACCGAAGCCACAAGTGAAACTTACACAGACACCTTTTTTCATGAGTGTGTGAAAAAGTTTCACATTTTTTATGTACTACACAGTGAAAAAAAGGTGTTAATTTGGAAGCTGTTATTTTGGGAGGATGAATATTACCGCAATTATTTTGTAATTTTACCTCAATTTAGACTGAAAATGTGACATAACACCAGAAAAGTGGTAAAATTACACATTTTCAGAGGTAAAATTACACATTTTTTCTGACATAAGAGATGTACCCCTTTCCAGATGCAATATAACCATAATTTTTTTCCTGTGTAACCCTTCTTTGGCTGCAGCACTGCTTTGCGTTAAACCCCCTTCTCCATCTCATTATCTTCCGGGGGAAAGTTTGGATATAATATTCTGGCAGCAAATTACTCAGTACCTACTTCCGTCCAAACTGATACTCCCGAATGGTCATTCATCATCGCTTCCGTTGCGTACCGACTGGTTTACGGCCCGATAGTGAGACCACACACGGAACCTCCCGGTCGGGGAGCAACAAGCTTAATCATCCGGCCTATAATCCGGTCTCCGGGCAATAATACCCTCATTAGGTAACCTGACAACACACACAAACATCCACACGTGGTCCTAGGCAGGGGTCTTCAACCTGGGGGAGATCAACCGGAGGAAAAGCGATATCTTGAGGAGCTCTGAGGAACGGATGAGTAGGTATAAAGTGTCACTTGACGTGAACCAGTCGGTTTTAACTAGGGTGGTCCAGAAAGTAAAACAATTAATCTTTCTCAGTTACCCTCAGGGAACACATCTGAAGAGTATCGGGGCAAGCATTTACACAGAGAATTTGTGACAGTTTTATAACATAACAAATCGATGCCGATGTGTTTTTTTGTACTAAGCTTGCTGAGTTTCCTTTCTAGATAGAACAAGACAGCACACGGACATCGAAATGTTGACATAGGTCGTCTCCCCGCAGGTGGCTAGATAAGGTCCAGCTAGTCGTGGTATACTACATTGCCCCCTATAAGGCAATCGAGTCCAGAAGGGAATATCAAAATCGATTGTAAAATATCAAAGTTTTATCCTAGAACACCCTATTCCCCAATCGCAACTTCATCATCCTAAACATTTCCGGCAAAGGATGACTTCCATTTATTTGACTGATTCATAGCTATCAATCAAGTCCAAATGCTGAGGCTGCTCTGAGGCCACTACAACTATTTTTTTTCCAGAGGGGCGTTGTTTACGTGGCTTCGTGTCAGGAATGCCAAACTTGGGATTGTTGAGAACTGTTGTAGACAGGAGAATTCTTTATTCAGGTTTGGGCACACGTGCGTTTTTTTACGGAAAGGACCTTGATTGATCTAGAAATAATCATTTTGGCATTCTAAAAAAAATGAATCCTCTCAAATGTGATTATTTTTGTTATGAGAATTCTAACACTTAAATAACCTTAAATGAGAGGGCAAGATTAAAATACTATTTTCCAAAAGTTGAGCTCTTCAAACAAATCATTTCCCATTGCCATCGACGGCAACAAAAAGTTAAGGAAACCCTTTTCAAAACACCGTAACACTTCCAAAGAGTACCATTGAGGCAAAACTACCACGTCCAATCTCCAATTTGTTTCCTCCACAAAGATGACTATTGTGCCATAGTTTTCAACTCGTTTAACCTTTGGGTCGCCCAGGAGGTAGCATTCAATTTCCCAGTTTTTCCACAAACCAAACCATAATCCCGTTTGACTGAGCAAAGCATTCCCACATGTGAGAGCTCAACTTGCTTAAGCCACCACTCGGTCGAAGCAAATGCCGAGGTTTTTTGCAGGCGAAAGTTTGCCCCAAAGTTTTATTAAAACACAAACAGTAAATGATCCAACTTGGAGCGAGCGTGGTTTTCTTATCAAAGGTGGAGGAGGCACGCCACCCACCACAACGAGGGGTATTTTGTGGATGGGTTGAAAGGCTTACGTTCGTTTGAGATCTAGTTCCACACTGAGTTCCGCTCTCAGAGCTGTCAAAGTGTTTCTTTGAAGAAACTCGCGCTAGTTCCGCACGTGTTTTGCCGCCATCTTGAAACTAAAACTCTAGTGCCGCACTAGGGTGGAATCGAAAATTGGTTTCTTCAGCAACACATTTTTTGGGTCCCTTTTAGGGTCCCAAAAAACCTCTCAAAATTTGGGAGCGATTGGTTAAGCCCACGAATGCCGCAAAGCGAATAAAATTTGTATGGAAATTACTATGGGGAAACTTGCATTTTCACATTTTTGAAATTACAAAATTCATGTTTTATTATTTTATGAAACTAACACCGTAGAAGTATAGGGGGTTGTGCATAAACCACGTGGTCTCCTTAGGGGGGGGAGGGGGTCCGAAATCCGACCGAAAAAAACCATGAAAAGCCATGGGGGGGAGGGGGGGGTCGACGGCTGACCACGTGGCCTTTAAAAAAAAATCTTTTCTTAAAAAAAAAAAAACAAAAAAATACGCGCTTTGAATTTACTTATATGCATACATTTTTTGTTACACTTCAAAGCCATACAATTATTGTGTTTAAAATTATTACTTATATTTCAATGTCATAATATTTTCCAATTCAATATTGAATTATATATTTCGGCTTTTCAATACTTTGAGCCTGCTATTGAATGTACACATTTTAATACTCATGTAACTCCTCTCTCATGCAATATTTTTTTAAGTACAAAGAAACTAAAAATCCCAATTTCAGGATTATCGCGCCAAATTTCAGTTTCACTACCTCATTTGCAAGTGAAACGTCTAACATTAAAAAATAACCAGTAACGAAAAAACGAACGATACATACTTTAAGATTAACCAAAAAAAATTGATGAATATTTTGGTCTAAAATATATTCCTTATTTCATGGGTTACACAATTCGGATTGTTATATTACATAACATTTCATAAAATACACGTTTACTATCCATCGTCAAAGTTGTAGGTATTTTTTTATGTTAATAGGGACCATCTCTTGAGCCAAAGAGAAACATGGGCAAACATTTTAGATTTTCCGAGAAAAAAAACGAGCTTCAAGCAAACATTGTTTTTGTTTCTTAATTAATTTAAAGATTAAAAAATAGAGGGGCCAAAGGTGCCCTTTCCTGAAAATATTAGTTTTTTTTAGCTGAGAAAATATACTATACCCTTTACTTCATATTTGAGATAAAACCACTCAAATATATAGACACATAAAAATAATTTAAGTGTTAAAGAGTCTCTTAATTTTCAAATGCCGATATCAATTTGTGAAATAAATTTCAATACAATGCCGTTAAAGATCAACATAAATAAAACTCCTTAAAAAAGATGGAACGGTATTTTCAACTCGCTGGTTCTCGGGCATAACTCAACCAACTGGGACATTTTTTTTGAGTGAATTATAAGGATGTCTAGATGATCCTTAAACTTTGCAGAACTCGATTTGATCAAATCTGTAATTTATGCGATCAAAAACGTCGTTCCAACTTTTGTTTGCTCTAGTAAAAAAAATCGCCCGAAAATCCGCGGAGACAAGCCCGAAAACCTGTGAGTTGAAGTTACCGTTCCAACGTTTTAGGGAGGCTTTGGCATCCGTGTATATTGGACATGCGTTGGGCGTCCCAGTGTTAATAATTTCAAAGATATTGAAAAGATTGAAAAATTAACTTATTTAATATATTTTTTTGTATTTATTTTGAAGTAATATCTCAGCAACCAAAAGTTGGATCAAAAATCTTAAATCGTAGATATTTGCCTATTTAAACAACTGAAAAAAAATGTAAAATAAATTCCAAATTTTAGCTCAATCTTTTTTAAATTTATCAAAGCACGTAGTCGATAGCAAAATCAATTTAAAGTAAGAGTAAGACTTAAACAATTTGGATGTCAATGACTAAAAGAATGATTTTTAGCGCGTTGTCTACAACTTTTCCAAAGACACGAAATCGATTTTCGAGCAATTCTATACAAAATCGGTCTTTATTCTTAAATTTTAATTTTTTGATTTTTCAATACTGAATCAATACTGATTAAAAAAAATCGAAATATTGACCGCAACTTAATTTCAATTTTATTTTTCGATGTAAAATCGAATTTGCAATCTAAAAGTACATTAGTGAAATTTTCATAAAGTGCACCGTTTTCAAGTTATAGCTATTTTAAGGAAACTTTTTTTTAAAAATAGTTGCAGTTATTAATTTAAAAAAATTAGTGCCCATGTTTGCTCAATCTTGAAAAAAAAAAATATTTTTGAAATGCTGAGAAAATTCTTTGTTGCTTTGTTGCTGAGATATTGCCATGCAAAGATTTTAAAACAGAAAAATGGATGTTTACTACCCAAACAACCCATAATTTTCTTATGTCGATATCTCAGCAACTAATGGTGTGATTTTCAATGCATATAAATAAAACTTTCGTGAAATTTTCCGATCTTTTCGAAATCAATATTTTCAAAAAAAAATAAGACTAACATTTCAAAAGGTCGTAATATTGAATGTTTGTCCCTGTTTCTGTTTCTTGTATGGAGAAAAAAATTAAACAGCTCGACTTTTTTGGACACACTGAATCATTGGAATCAATCATGCTTAATTAAAAAGAAAAGTTGCTTTAGTTTGGATTTTTATGAATGTTTGGAATAAAATAAATATTAACTAGGAGCTTTCATAACTAGTTATTTTCCTTAAAATAAAATGAAAATATTTTTTTCCTGAAACAAAACTTTTCTATTTAATTAATTTCGATTTTAAGAAAATATTTAAAAGCGCATTTAAATTAAATCATGAATCAAAATCAATTATATATCAAAATAGCTTTAATTCTTAAAGCATATTTATTCTGGATGCAATTAATTGCACTGCAATTCCACAATTTTGTTTACTAAGTTGCTTGTTTTGTTGAGAGTATTTTTTACTTTCTGTACCATTTCAATAAATTGTTATACTGTTATTATTTACCTTAAACTTTGAGGTATCATACTTTTTTCACACTTTTAAGTGAATTTCTGTTTTTTTTTTATATATTATTAAATTGGTTTTAATGGTGTTACAGCACTTACACAAATTAAAATGTTTTCTATTTGACCCAATGTCACCCCCTCTAAAGGGTGAGTTTGAGTTAATTTTAAAACGATTGGCATTTATGAACGTTGTGATTATTCTAGCCATATTCTGGGAAAATGTTGGTAAATTCAGGAGCATTCCCCAACATTATTTATTTCGATATAATTTAAAATTCTTATTGTGTTAAACAGTAATATCGTTTTTTGACCAAAAGTCACCACCACTGACGGTACATCATTTGTGGATAAATATTTTTGAAATCTATACTTATTTTGTTTTTTTTAAGATTTTTCACCTGGGAGGAAAAAGCCACGTGGCCATATAGGGGGGGGGGGGGGGGTTGGCGTGAAACCACGAAAAACCATGAGGGGGGAGGGGGGGGGTCAAAAATTCTCCAAAAAAAGGCCACGTGGTTTATGCACGACCCCTAGCCCTCAATGTCCTTAACAACTCTCTCGAAGACAGTATTGTGCTAACTTGCTTCTAACAAAAGTTACAGAGCGTTCAAGAGAGTCATTTCGGAATACTCGGTAAAAATCATACTTTTTGCCAACACTGCCAAGTCAAGTGGAAACTTTCGTAAACTATAATATATTTGAGGAATTGGGGTGCATTTTAACTAAATAATGTCTTCTGAACATTTCTTCATAACGATTTTACGTAAGGCTCATCAAAATATAAGAAAAATCGTGTTTATTTTGTATTTCATGGTTCCTTCGGCAATGTTGGCAGAAAATGTGAGTTTCACTGATTATTTCAATACAATACTTTTGAAAACTCTGTATCTTTTTTGTGACGCACTTTAGCACCATACTGTCTTCGGGAGAGTTGTTCAGGACATCCAGGGCTATACTTCTACGGTGTTAGTTTCATAAAATAATAAAATATGATTTTTGTAAATTCAAAAATGTGAAAATTCAAGTTTCCCCATAGTAATTTCCATACAAATTTCATTCGCTTTGCGCCAATCGTGAGCTTAACCAATCGCTCCCAAATTTTGGGAGGTTGTTTGCGACCCTAAAAGGGATCCAAAAAATGTGTTGCTGATTGGATTTTTGTCATTTTAAATTTTTCCATATAACTAGATTCCACCCTAGGGCCGCACTCGATATTTTTTTCAGTTTCATGCGAGTTCCACGCACACTGACAACTGACGTTCGATTGAACCAAAACTGGCACCGACGAGTGCGGCACCATGTTTAAAATCCAACCAACCGAATCCAGAGTCAAGGAAAATACAATATTGCAATGCATAGAGTTATCTAAGCCCGCTCTCACGCACACTAGCACGCCATTTGTTTTGCTGGACGGTACAAAATTTAACCTCAATCTTTTTCGTGTACGTACACGCAATACATGCGCACGTAGATAACTCTATTGGCCTAGTAAGAGCGATTTTTTTTGTTTACTTTGGGTTTCACTTTGAACAAAGTTGAATGTGTTGTCTAGGAAAAACAACGCCACCGACTTTCTAATAAACCTAGTATTTGTTGATGATAGTGTATTTGATGAAGTGTGTTTGTGTTTTGTGTGTGTATGTGTGTGTGTGTGTGGGGGGGGGGGCAACTTGAGCCACCCTCTTTTGCAGTCCCTCACTTAAAGCTTAAACAGAGGAGAGCAATTCCAGCCCAAAACAGGAATTTTTCAGGTACTTTTTTCTCGACCCTCTCCGAATTCAATGAAACTTTGTAGACATGTTATCCTACGCTTATATAAGCCATTTTTAAGTATATGGAGCCAGTTCAACACGATAATGACGTTTGAGAAGGGCGTAAGTGTTTTAAATATTTTTGTAATTCGGAATTTAAATATTTCTGTATCTCGAAGCCGTTGCATCGTATCAAAAAGTGGTTAAAGACAAACTTGTAGGAAATTTGACGGGCTTTCCGAAAAAAATACACTGAAAGAAAACAACACGCCACTTTTATGAGATTTTTTGATTTTTAAGTTTGAAGGTCAAATTTGAGGGGGAGCCCACGATTTTTTTTCGTTCAAAATTTTTGTGAAGATAGCCTAAGATGTTACAAAAAGACTCACGAAAAATGCAGGATGGAGCATCTCACATAAAAAAAATACAAAAATCATTTACTGAAACTGTTTTTTTGAAAAGTGCTCTAAACGTCAAAATTTTCAAAAACCGAATACGGGAATCGATTCTCCAGACAATTTTACATAAAAGTCTCCATATTGACTACTATCCTAAGTCCAATCCTTGTGAAGTTACAGCGGTTTTAAAAATAAAAATGTTGAAAAATTAGGTTTTTTGATGGTTTTTTGGCAATTTCTATATGACAGACTTGATTTTTCAGTCTCGAAAATATTTTTACCGGAAAGCTCGTCCAATTTCCCATAAGTTTGTCTTTGACCACATTTCAATTGGTTGTATGAGCTTACAGATATAAGCTAATTACATTGCTCATAACTGAAAACATCATATTTTTTCAGTGTAGTATAGTAACCTGGATAGCAAATAAGCTTATATCTGTAAGCCCATACATCCAATTGAAATGTGGTCAAAGACAAACTTATGGGAAATTGGACGAGCTTTCCGGTAAAAATATTTTCGAGAGTGAAAAAACAAGTCTGTCATATAGAAATTGCCAAAAACCATCAAAAAACCTATTTTTTCAACATTTTTATTTTTAAAACCGCTGTAACTTCACAAGGATTGGACTTAGGATAGTAGTCAATATGGAGACTTTTATGTAAAATTGTCTGGAGAATCGATTCCCGTATTCGGTTTTTGAAAATTTTGACGTTTAGAGCACTTTTCAAAAAAACAGTTTCAGTAAATGATTTTTGTATTTTTTTAGGTGAGATGCTCCATCCTGCATTTTTCGTGAGTCTTTTTGTAACATCTTAGGCTATCTTCACAAAAATTTTGAACGAAAAAAAATCGTGGGCTCCCCCTCAAATTTGACTTTTAAACTTAAAAATCAAAAAATCTCATAAAAGTTGAGTGTTTTTTTCTTTCAGTGTATTTTTATCGAAAAGCCCGTCAAATTTCCTACAAGTTTGTCTTTGACCACTTTTTGATACGATGCAACGGCTTCGAGATACAGAAATATTTATATTCCGAATTACAAAAATATTTAAAACACTTACGCCCTTCTCAAATGTCATTATCGTGTGGAACTGGCTCCATATACATAAAAATGGCTTATATAAGCGTAGGATAACATGTCTACAAAGTTTCATTGAAATCGGAGAGGGTCGGGTACAACCGATTCCCTATTTGGCATGGAATTGCTCAGGAGATAAGCAACTCGCGACAAAATTTTGGGGCTAGGAATTTTGACAGGTATGATTTTCATAAAGTATTCGCCTCTTTTTCTCTCCCACAAAAAAACTGGGGACAAGGTAGCTGTCAAACTGGGCAAAAATGTTAAAGTCACTCACAAAATGAACTTTGAGTGACTTGAGTTCATTTCTGACGTCACGATTTTCTCCTCTACTGTCTCTCTGTATGTGTGTTACACACACACACATACCATCTCACATCAACTGGCTTGTTTTGTTTCGCAAGACAGAACAACTTAATGAGCCTCCTTCTTCCCCTTGAACCACAGCCATTTTTGCCAGCAGCAGAGCTTTAATTGCGAATGCTGCTCCGCTAGGCCATATGGAATGTTTTCCTCTCCGAGATGACTGAGTGAATAGTTCCCGGTGGGCAAGGAATTTCTGCGCATTTTTGCGCAATATTTGCGTTCGATTGGGAAAGTTATGTCAATTATCCTCAAAATTGGGAAATGACTCAACTTGGTGGAAATGTTGGAAGCAAAGCTGTAAATTTAATCTACCCCGAAGCTACCCATTGCCTAACTTTCTGGAACTAAATGGCGGATCACAGAAGCAACCTTCTAGCGAGAGAAGAAAGTGGTTTAATAGAACAAACGGAATTATGTATTGATCCTTAAATAACAAATGCAGATTAATGTGCAAATTGTGGAACTATTTAAATTACTCACGTATTTTCAGAACTGTATTGGAATGTTTTTGTATTTGAATTCAATTACCTGAAAAGTTAGGATAATTTCACAATTAATATGCGAAACTCAATCTTCAACACAGCTATTTGATTAAGTAAAGTGTAGCAAACAAGCTGCAAAGCAGTTCATACAACCGATGCTGGAGCTGTACATCAGTTATCACAACATTCTACCGACGCTCTCATGAGAATTAATTTCGCTTGTATTTTGTTGAAAAAACAAGTGCAAAAACAGTTTCGAAGGAAAAAAAACTATGATGTAATGCTAACGATGTAATTGTTGACACAAAACTCCTGGAATAGTTCAACCTTCCAGTTGCAAACTGTATGTATGCAAACTGCTCAACTCAAACAAGGACAAAGGGTAGCTTGTTAGTTTTTTTTTTTAAACAAATTAGGTTTGTATGAACTGCAAAGTAACATATCAGCAGTTTTCTGGATAGAAATTGTTTTAAGGGGTTACATACATGTATATCGGCAAAAAAGTCAGTGGTTAGTATGAGCGCACACTTCAACTTTTTTTAAATTCTTTTTTTCAGGGCATTAAAATACACATTTTCACCTACTAACAAAACAAATTTGAAGATATTTGGCTGCATCATTACAGAGATATAGCAATTTCAAGTTAGCAGTTTCAAAAAACGGGTGCCACGATATCTCAACACTGCCTTGACCAAATCGGCTCAAAATTTTGTTGAAGACTCGTAAACCCGATTCCGTGTGCATGACGAAGCCCGAATTCCAACAAGTTTATTTTAAAAAAAGATAAAAATATTTTTGTATTTTTCATATAAAAAATCGTTCGTTTTTGATTTTTGTATTTTTTTAAAAAAAAGCAAATTTAAAAAATTGGGCTTCGTCATGGACACGGGATACATCTTGTGAGTCTTCACCTCAAATTTCAGCCAATTTGATTCATCCCATCTCGAGATATCGTGGCACCCGTAAATCAACTCGGGGTTTAGAGAAAAACGCCAACAAAGATTGACAGCCCGCTTTGCGCATGGCCAAATTTTGAGCTTAAATCGTCTCTAACTCAGTTTAATCATGAAATATCTTCATGAAACTTTCAGGAGTGATTAATAATCATCTTTTGAGTGGATTTAACAAATATTCTGAAATATAAAATTTTGTGATTTTCTACATGTATGTAACCCCTTAATTGAATCTTCGATTTATTAACGATAAGATTTTCATTAAGCTTATACAAAATAAAAATTAAACAAAATACATCGAAAATAGCTTTTTTTCATTCATGACGATTGAAGTATTTGTTTTTAGTGAAAACTTCAAAAGCATACACAGTCTTATTTTACCTCTGAAAATGTGTAATTTAACCACTTTTCTGGTATAATATCACTTTTTCAGTTTAAATTGAGGTAAAATTACATCTTAAAAGAGAAGTAAAGGGATACATTTTTTATGTCAGAAAAATGTGTTATTTTACCTCTGGAAATGTGTAATTTTACCACTTTTCTGGTGTAATGTCACTTTTTCAGTTAAAATTGAGACAAAATTACATCATAAAAGAGGTAATATTCAACCTTCCGAAATTACAGCTTCGAAATTAAAAAAAAAAATTGTGTACCGAAAACCACATTTTTCAGCACCTTAAATCATGCTCTTGCAAGCAGCATTCAAATCGCAATCAAAACTCAATCACCAACTCTAAATTCCGTTCAAAAAATTCAATTGCAGCGTCGCAGCTGGCTAACACACAGACTGGCATTAAATTCCCAAAAAAAAAAGTAAATATTGGAAAACGTCAGCTTTCGCAGACCTACACACGACTTTTTTTTATTACCTCACGCAGCACACTCACAGATTGAAACAAAAAAAAATGTAAAGAAAGACACGTATGTGAAACTTGTGCATTCTTCTTCCGCCTTGGCAAGCCGAATCTTGGTGGCTTGTGGTGACTTGTCTTAGGACTTGTGCCGGCTGCCGGCTCCTTTTCCGTTTCCTTCCAAGGCCCGGACGCCGACAAAGTTGCGCGAGTATTAGTTTTGCATACAAAATGGTACATTATCTACAAATTGCTTTTGTTATGTAACAGTGGTTGGGCTGGCTGCCGGTTTGGGGCGTCGCGCGACTGGTGGCAGTGATGGAAATGTCATTCAACGTTCGTATCCCATTTTTTTTTTTGGAATTGATGATTATCCTGCTTCTGCCCTTTTGCAGTCTGCCTTCTTCAGTCTGCCTTTTTGTAGTGTGCCTTACTGCAGTCTGCCTTACTGCAGTATTTCTTCTGCTTTCTGCTACCACCATTCTGATTTTTTTTATTTCTGCCATTTACTTCCTAACTACTGTGTATAAATCTTTGCCTTCTGACTTTAGTCTTCTGCCTTTCTGCATTATTTATTTCTGCATTCTGCCTTTCTGTGTTCTACCATCTGTCTTGGGTTTTATATTTCTGCCTTCAACTTTACAACCCCTTTTTTCAACCTTTGACCTTCTATCTTCTGCAAAGTGCCTTTCATTTCACAACTCGACATTTTTGAAGTTGATGTCAGTAAACGCTTCAGTGTCGTCAAAATATGATAGATTTAGGTTTTATGAACAACACTAAAATTAAATTTTAGTGAATTTCCTCCCAATAAATAAAATTGTTAATAAGAAGGTGCACATGATTGCTTAGGATGATATCATAGCATTTAAACCCGATATTTACAATTTTATTTATTAACAAGGAATTCACTAAATTTCAACTCATTCGAATGGAGCGTGTTCAGGGAACCCAAATCTATCATACCTTGACGAAACTGAAGCGTTCACTGACATCAACTTAAAAATTGTCGAGTTGTGAAATAAAAGACAGTAAGCAGAAGAAACAAGGCGAACTCAAAACCAAAAAAGGGGTTATAAAAATTTTGGTAGAAAAATAAAACCCACGGCAGATGGTAGAATGCAGAAAAGCAGAATATAATTCCAAATACGCTCTTCTCTCATCACTGGCGTTCCCCCGGGACAGCACGACAATCGGAAGCGCTCGAGTACTCTTCCTGGCCCGGGTACGCCCGGGACAATCTGCAAGGCGCAAGGCGACACCCAGCAAACCGGAAATTTATGGCCTCTCACTGGTGGAATATCAATTAGCTTGTGCTTCTCGCTTTGTCCTGCTGCTGGCAACGGGCGAGTATGTCGCAAGAAGATGAAGACTTGAGCCCGGGAATCGATCGCTTTTCCCCGGGAGGATGGTGATGACCGCAAGTGTCCCCCCGGGGAGCAATTCCTGGTCCGGGGTTGGGCATGGAACCACTGCGATGTGGGTCATTTGGTTTCGTTCTGGCGTTGTTTGTTGTAAGTGGGACTGTGAGGTTAGGCGCATGAAGCATGACATCAAAGGTCGACCATATCACAAACAAAAACAAAAGTCTTCAAGAACAAGATCCTATCCCTCATATCGTAAGACGACATTCCTGTCGTTCATCTTCGTCAACAAATTCCCTTTGCGTCTTAAAATTTTGCTACAGGATTTCGCACTCAACCACGTCTATTTATTTCATCCGACATTCAAATACGCAACGAAAGCCCCCTAATCTGTCAACGCCGTAAGCCTGACACACACGCACGAAGCTGAATTTGTTGCCTTATTCGATTAAAAGATGACGGCTTCCAAGGAGAAAAAAAAGCTGTTGCTGTGCGTCGCGTGGAGAATAAATGGGAAAAACTTCCATCATACTTCAGCTTTGTGAACAGCTTGAAGGGAGGGAGCGAGTTCAGCCGTCCAAAACATGGACAGTGTATACATATACGAAGTATATGAGGTTTGTCAAATGTATGAAAAGCTAAAAGAATATGGCCAAAATTTGGAATTAGCATTAGTCATAAGGCTTGTCACAAACGTTGTACTTAAGCAGTTGTTGAATTCCACCTTTTGCTTTCTGCCATTTACCTTGAAATATTTTTCTGCATGCTGCCTTTCATCTTCTTTATTCCATCTTATGCCCAGGGTTACCAGGTCAAAATTTGAAAAATCCGGCAAAGTATTTATTAAAAATCTGGAAAAATCTGGCAGACGAAAATCTAACAAATTTTAATGGTGAAGGGGAGGGAGGATATAAATTATTTCAAAAGGTTGGAAAGTTCTGATAGTTTAACTGATTTTAAGGACTCAAAAATGTTGAATTTGCATTTTATTTAAGAAAAACGCATTCTATTTTCTATTATATTCGTTCATTTTAATCGAAAAATTGTTGAAAATGGGCATTAAGGTGAAAAATCTGGCAAAATCTGTCAATATCTGGCACAGAGAAGGGTGAATCTTTATTCTGGCAGACACTTGAAAAATCTGGCATTCCCAGATTTATCTGGCAACCTGGCAACCCTGCTTATGCCTTCTGGTTGATGTCGTAAGCAGCCATGCCAGATATACAGATAAATCTGTTTTTTACAGATTTTTCGATCTCAAAAAATCCCAAAAATCTGCGTATTCAGATTTTTTTAAATGGTTTTATTTGAAAGTTTCAACAATTTAGTAATTAATTTATGCTTTAATATGATTAAAAAGCTTAAATCTGTTGTTAAAATTTTAAAATGTCTTCTACACGGAAAGAAGGTTTATCGTGAATCTTACTAAATTTCGGTTAAAAATCCTAAAAAAAATTGGTTGTTTTTTCAACCACCAATTTTTTTAGCTGGAAATCCTAAAAATAAATCCTGGATTTGACAGCTGGATCCAGGTCCTAAAAATGATAAATCCAGCTAAATTTTTAGTAAATTTTACTAATTTGCAAGCTGGAAAAATGCTGTCAGTCTCAAAAGCTGTATGTTTTGAGAAGGTCTGTTAGCTATTTTAGCTAGATTTTATGGTATTCTAGGAATTTTTATAGTTAGCCCAGCGTGTTTTTAGGCTGTTTCAACTAGTTTTTTTGAAATCATTCTCAAAATTTTCCATTGATGGCTGCGAATCCAGGTATTTTCACACATCTTTTTAGCTAGTTTAGCTAACTTTGCCACTATTCTTGGTAGGTGTTTTGGTTGGAATAGCTAATTTTTCCACTATTTCTACAAGTTTTCTTTCAAAAGCCTCCGTTGCTGCCTGCAAAGCACGCATTATTCACCCAACCTTTTGGCTGATTTAGCTCGTTTCTTTTTTGTTCTTGCTTCGTTTTTCGGTAAGTCCAGCTAATTTTTCGACTGTTTTAACTGGTAATTTCGAAATCATTTTAAAAATCCCTTGCTGCCTGTAAAGTTGTTTTTTAATTTTCAAAAACACTTTTTGCTGGTGTAGCATGATTTTCCGCTATTCTTGGTACGTTTTTTGGTAGAGTAAGTTCTTTGGATGTTTCAATAGTTTCCAGGCTTTTTAAACTACGCTATAGTTGATCATCCTAATAGTACGGCTTTGTTGCGATATTCTATTGACAAATAAAAAAAAATAAATACAGTAATACAAAAATACAAAAAATACAAAAATACAAAAATACAAAAATACAAAAATACAAAAATACAAAAATACAAAAATACAAAAATACAAAAATACAAAAATACAAAAATACAAAAATACAAAAATACAAAAATACAAAAATACAAAAATACAAAAATACAAAAATACAAAAATACAAAAATACAAAAATACAAAAATACAAAAATACAAAAATACAAAAATACAAAAATACAAAAATACAAAAATACAAAAATACAAAAATACAAAAATACAAAAATACAAAAATACAAAAATACAAAAATACAAAAATACAAAAATACAAAAATACAAAAATACAAAAATACAAAAATACAAAAATACAAAATACAAAAATACAAAAATACAAAAATACAAAAATACAAAAATACAAAAATACAAAAATACAAAAATACAAAAATACAAAAATACAAAAATACAAAAATACAAAAATACAAAAATACAAAAATACAAAAATACAAAAATACAAAAATACAAAAATACAAAAATACAAAAATACAAAAATACAAAAATACAAAAATACAAAAATACAAAAATACAAAAATACAAAAATACAAAAATACAAAAATACAAAAATACAAAAATACAAAAATACAAAAATACAAAAATACAAAAATACAAAAATACAAAAATACAAAAATACAAAAATACAAAAATACAAAAATACAAAAATACAAAAATACAAAAATACAAAATACAAAATACAAAAATACAAAAATACAAAAATACAAAAATACAAAAATACAAAAATACAAAAATACAAAAATACAAAAATACAAAAATACAAAAATACAAAAATACAAAAATACAAAAATACAAAAATACAAAAATACAAAATACAAAAATACAAAAAAATACAAAAATACAAAAATACAAAAATACAAAAATACAAAATACAAAAATACAAAAATACAAAAATACAAAAATACAAAAATACAAAATACAAAAATACAAAAATACAAAAATACAAAAATACAAAAATACAAAAATACAAAAATACAAAAATACAAAAATACAAAAATACAAAAATACAAAAATACAAAAATACAAAAATACAAAAATACAAAAATACAAAAATACAAAAATACAAAAATACAAAAATACAAAAATACAAAAATACAAAAATACAAAAATACAAAAATACAAAAATACAAAAATACAAAAATACAAAAATACAAAAATACAAAAATACAAAAATACAAAAATACAAAAATACAAAAATACAAAAATACAAAAATACAAAAATACAAAAATACAAAAATACAAAAATACAAAAATACAAAAATACAAAAATACAAAAATACAAAAATACAAAAATACAAAAATACAAAAATACAAAAATACAAAATACAAAAATACAAAAATACAAAAATACAAAAATACAAAAATACAAAAATACAAAAATACAAAAATACAAAAATACAAAAATACAAAAATACAAAAATATAAAAATACAAAAATACAAATAAAACTTAATTTATCGTACTTTACATTAATTTTAATTAATTCAACTTAATTTAACATAATTTTACTTAATTGAACTTAATTTAACTTAATTTAACTTTATTTTACTTAATTTAACTTAATTTACCTTAATTCAACTTAATTGAACTTAATTTAACTGAATTTAACTTAATTAAACTTAATTCAACTTAATTTAACTTAATTTAACTTAATTTAACTTAATTTAACTTAATTTAACTTAATTTAACTTAATTTAACTTAATTTAACTTAATTTAACTTAATTTAACTTAATTTAACTTAATTTTACTTAATTTAACTTAATTTAACTTAATTTAACTTAATTTAACTTAATTTAACTTAATTTAACTTAATTTAACTTAATTTAACTTAATTTAACTTAATTTAACTTAATTTAACTTAATTTAACTTAATTTAACTTAATTTAACTTAATTTAACTTAATTTAACTTAATTCAACTTAATTTAACTTAATTTTACCTAATTCAGCTAAATTTTACTTAATTCAACTTAATTTTACTAAATTTTACCAAACAACTTTTAACAACAATTGAACTAAATTCTACCAAATGTAACGAAATTTCAAAAAATGTATCTTAGTTTAATTAAATTTAACAAAAATTTCTAGATATAACCACACTTGACTAAATTTATTTCTTTTTTACTATGTTCAGTTTAATTATACTAAACTTAACTTTAGTTAATTAAACTTGATTTTTAATTAATCATAATTTAACTAAATTTAATTAAATTTATCTAAATTTTACTGATTTTAACAAAATTTAATCAATTTAACTTAATTTAACTGAATTCTACTTTTTTCTAAATTCAACCAAATGTAATTCAAATTAACTTTCACTTAATTTAAAGTAATTTAACATTATTTAACTCTATTTTTTGATGTGCTTCAAATGCATAAAGTGCCTTGCTCGTACGGATCTGTCAAACATTGGCCAGTCTATATCTAGACACTCTGTACCCGCAGCCTCCCCCCACGTAGACAGATGTCCATACAAAAAAAGTGGAGTGTGGACAAACGCCAGCCTCCACCTCCCCCGCCAAAGGGTTCACGACAAAGGGATGCCACCAATCTTCCAAGCAAAAATTAGAGGCTCAACTTCTAACCTCTTTCCCTCAACACAAAAAAAAAACTTCTCACCTAATCAACTGAAGATCTCAGCCCGCAGAAAGTCTTCCTGGCTTTCAATCCATTCACTCACGCACCATCTTCACCTTTTGCACTTGCACTTTCGACTTTCAAACGCAGAATCGTCACAAAACTCCGCGAACTGAGCGGCTTAAACAGGATCAAACACGATACGAGACGTTCTCTTGCTTTGTGTTGGTCTCGAACTGATGATCTGTCAAAAAATCCATGCTGCCGCTTCCAGCTAGTTTTTCGGTAAAAAGTAGGCAAAATTGTGCTGAAACACCATTATTTTTGGTGAAATCTCTCCTGTCATTTTGATTTGGGCTGTCAGTTTTGGATAGCAAATCAGCAATCAGGGTTAGCTGTTTCACCAATCCCAAGTTGGTAAATTTACCTGTAATTTTAGCTAATTTAACCAAAAAAATCACTGTTCCACCAATTTGAAGCCAGCTAATTTGAATTGTTAAATTTAAGATGGAACTCCTTTCCGTGTATGGCTTCGAATTCTAAAATACAGATTTATTTTCAAGAAAATACAGATTTCCACAAAATAATCTAGCAACGTTGGTCGGAAGTGTTAGACGGTTTGATTTGTAAGCATTATGAGTTGCCAGTCCTGTTGAATGGCGGGTGGCGGAGTCTTGTCGCAAATATAACGATACACGCCTGCGGGGATCCGTTGACGAAACCGCAAGGTTCAAGAGGGCTACATTATAAGGTGTTACGTCTAATCCGTTTTTAAGTTGTTAAGGCGTTAGCTCTTGATCATGAACCTTAGGCTAGCGTTAGTAGGAAGCTGCTAGGCGTTAGCTGTCCGTTGCGCTTTTTTTGCTCTTTGTAATTTAAGTTTTCATTTGTTCAAAACCTACTTCTTCTTGATACGACCTTGCGTACCCACCCCAGAATCACTATGCTTGTCGTTGTTCCAGGCGAATTACTTCTTGTAAACATGAAGACCATCACCAGCATGGTCAATTCCACCGAACTAGACTTGTCAATGACGTGCCAAAATCAGCAACGGTGGCAACCTGCGGGACAACAGAAGACAGGTTTTTGGATGAACGACGTTGCCATCAAGCGGTACTTTCCCCCGGAGGACCAACCAAGTAACCAGTCCAATCAGAGATTGAAACATGCCCCCTCCTCCCCTTACGCAGGATATCAGGTGGCACAGCAAAAGGGAAACAGTCCGAAGGACTAATTTATTTTTGCTCAATCAGTGCACACGGGCCTGTTTCGCCTCGAGCCGCTCGCTCTGGTGGAAAAATAAAGAAAGGCAATAAGCGAAATTAACCGTCAGAAGTACCGATTCGAGCGCTCCAGATGAGCGGAAATGGTCTTGAGGCCTAATAAATATCGATAACAAGTCAATCGGCGTGCACGAGCTACACGTGGTCTGGGACGTTGGGGAAAAAGGGGTCCTCTCGCCGTCAGTGGAACGGATGTCGTTACACAGGAAAAATATATATTAAATTTCACTGCCGACCGCCAACGGTGGAACGGGGTAAGGAAGAATTTTGCGAGTTTCGGGGCAGTAATGGAAATCTGTGATCGTGAGCGTAGTGGTTTATTGCCGTTTTCATAAAATTGTAATAAATTATGTAACACGAAGTCGGTGGTTTTATCGGAAAGGATGCCTTTTCACGCCGAACAAAACGGCTATAAAATGTGATTTCTTCGGCAGTCTGAGTTATCTTGAAGAGTATTTATTGTTGACTTGATTACAGTGCTTTGTTCTTTGTTCATTCAACATTAAAAATTGTGGCACTTAACATTTATGACCGGAAAGATTTGTTATCAAGAAACTTTTGTGTCAGTTTCAATTCTTGGTCGTCAGTCTTCAGTCTTCAGTCTTTAGTCTTCAGTCTTCAGTCTTCAGTCTTCAGTCTTCAGTCTTCAGTTTTAAGTCTTCGGTTTCCAGTATTCAGTATTCAGTCTTCAGTCCTCAGTCTTCAGTCATTCTTCCGTCTTCAGTCTTCAGTCTTCAGTCTTCAGTCTTCAGTCTTCAGTCTTCAGTCTTCAGTATTCAGTATTCAGTCTTCAGTCTTCAGTCTTCAGTCTTCAGTCTTCAGTCTTCAGTCTTCAGTCTTCAGTCTTCAGTCTTCAGTCTTCAGTCTTCAGTCTTCAGTCTTCAGTCTTCAGTCTTCAGTCTTCAGTCTTCAGTCTTCAGTCTTCAGTCTTCAGTCTTCAGTCTTCAGTCTTCAGTCTTCAGTCTTCAGTCTTCAGTCTTCAGTCTTCAGTCTTCAGTCTTCAGTCTTCAGTCTTCAGTCTTTAGTCTTCAGTCTTTTTTTTTTTTTTGTTTGTTTATTTGTTTATTTCTTGTAGCGTAAAGGAAACCTTTTTTAATTTGCTACATTTCGATTTTACAGAGAATATTACATTAAATTGTCTTACATTACGGTTCACGTCACAGATACAATTAAGATTTATCGTTAATAATAAAGTTTTAAATCAGTTTTTGTGAAAAAAAAAAGTCGAATATAGGATAGAATATCACAAGTTCTTTTAAAGAAAACTGGACAGTTGACTCTCGGTTGATATGGCCACAGCTTGTTGATCTTTACGTCGTTTCACGAAAACGATGCCCAACTTCGTGAAGACAGACGACAATTTGCCAGCCTCCTTCAGTCGCAGTGCAGCTCGCTTAATTTGGCGCGCCGCAAACGTCAGGTTCTCACTCACGAAGACTCGGCGTGTTGAGTCGATTCCCAGGTGTGATAACTGCAGGCTACATTTCTGCAGGTATCCACTGTAGAAATCGTCCCGGTGGTTCCTCAGGGCGAACTGCAGCATTATCAAACCGTTTTTCTCGCTGGAATTGGATGTGTTGAGTCGCCGAACGTCAACGGGTGGTATTTGAGTTTCTTCGAGGCCAACATGCTTCCACATCGCCTTGAAATACGCAGCAAGATTTTCATCCGGCAAAAACGGAACACCACTCACGATCAACTCGTTCCGCTTCTCAAGACCTCCGATTTCCTGGCTAATTCCATCGACTTGTTCGTTCAGCGTTTGGAGAGCACCTTCGTTCACCGTGAATCTTGCGGCACACTCATCTTTGAAGCTGGCGATGTCGCGGGAAACAGCATCAAGCTTGTCGTCGAGCTCAGCCTTCACAGATTCGATTTTCTCGGTGATCGTTGTATTTACTGCATCAATTCGCTCTTGGGTGAGCTTAAACTGCTTGGTCATAGCATCCATCAGGTCTTCCAGGGTCACCGGTTTTGGAGTTCCATCGTCCGAATCGTCATCGGATCGACCGCGCTTTACCGGGTTTGTTTTGATTTCGCTTACGATCGGTGAAGTGTTGCACACAGACATGACGAGCCGCGGAACGTCGTAATAGTGTGCGTGAGATGCTACAACCATGAACCGGTTCAATTTACAGCAGAAAATGACTGCGTCTACGACGTCTATCAAAAACAATCAGGAGAAACGGCGACACCCAGGACGGTCCGAATTGGTCACGGTGGAACTGTATAACGCGTAGGCGGTCGGAGCGGACACTCGGTGTTCTGCGGGCGCGGATGTACTTCGATATCAACGAGTTTAAAATGCACTGGATTCAACAACGTTTCACAATTTTTTGGCAGACTGGAGACCAGTCTTCAGTCTTCAGTCTTCAGTCTTCAGTCTTCAGTCTTCAGTCTTCAGTCTTCAGTCTTCAGTTTTAAGTCTTCGGTTTCCAGTGTTCAGTATTCAGTCTTCAATCAGCATATGAGCCTCATTCATCAAATGATGTTATATCAGTCAGGCTTTACAACTCATTTATCAATTCAACAAAATAATATCCCATCAACCAACCACACACTGAATCGTGTCTGCCGAAAACCGCAAAATTTTCCAGCAGCTCTTGATGCGGTGTCGAATTTTCCATCGACCACACCTAAAATCAATACCGAAAACAGCGCTGATAAAAAAATCAAACAATATGGTGAACCAAACCACGCCATAATTGGCTTTCCGCACATCTGTCCGAGGTAGGGGGGCATTATTTATTTAAATTTCGCGCGAGAATAATCCATCGCTGATCACACCGTTTCCACACGCCACGTGTGCATTAATAAATGTTTTATTCTTTCAAACACTGGTTGAAATACTTAGAAACATTACAGTTAATGGAGAAAAAGCGTTCCATCAACCAAGGGAAATTTAACAAGGTATCAGATGCTACTTCGTTTGATCAAATCAACGATGTTAAAGGTCTCATTTAAAAACATGTAAATTCACCACTTTTCTGAAGTAATGCAACTTTACAGTCAAAGTAAAATAACATCTCCCAAACTTACACAACTTTTAACTGTGTCTGTCATCGTATTTTTTGAACATCTTCGCTAAAAAAAAAACATCGAATTTTCATCGTCCTCCCTCACAATTTCTCACCACGATGATGGACCGAAAACTTGTTGCCTAATTTGAATTGCGCGCCATATTTGATTGAATTTGAAGCAGACAAACACACACCTACAATGAAGGCTGCGGTTGTATTGGAAGAAAGGCACCAGACGAAATTTTCCCATTTTCTTGTTTGTTGTTGGTGCCACAAACTTCGTTAGAATGCAAATGATGCAATTTATTTTTTATGGAACGATTGGTTTATTGTTTTTTGTTTCGTAAATTTAACATGATCAACTTTTTTGTGATTCTTCTAGTGGCACGAACAACTCACCACAGTCTGTTATCAAAAACCGCAAATATCAGAAAAATCTACATCAAATAGGTCAACTTTTATTTCCATCAGATTATTGACGACTAGTCGAGCTCATCCACACACCACAATTGGCAGAGGTCAGCAGCAACCACTACCGTGCGTTGGCTAGTTTGCATCCAATTAAAACCCGTAACGTAACCCATTTTGGTCAATTACATGGACGAAATCTGGTAATCGAACGTGATTGAGTACAATCAATCAGTTCGATTTGCTGTGTTCCACAAAACCACAAAATAGGGCACATTTTTATCCCGTAAACCACGATGGTCGTTCAAAAAGAGGTATTAATTTTGACTCATCACCTCAATTTATTGGCACGTTGGAAAAAGTATGTTTTGGTCACTGGAGGCCGTTGCCGTGATGATATTTTCGCTATTTTCGCACATTGCATTGAGCAACAATGGTAAACGACTGAAAGTAATTGTGTTCACCGACACTTTGAGCTGGTATGCGGATTTTTTGAGAAATCTTCAAGAAAATAGCACTATTTTCTGGAAAGCTGCCAGTGTTGTAAACGAGTGATAGAAGAAAAACAATTCATTTGAATGCATTTGCACATTAGCTTCTGAATTAAGAGAAGTGCGGGAGCGATTTACTTTAGCGTGATTTACCTCTTCTTCTCATTGAAGTAGAAACGCTTTCCGAATGCTTTCATTGTGTGTCTGCGTGCATCAAATTTCCACAATGCTTCTGTGATTTACATTTCAGCCATTAACGCACAATCCAACTGTCGGAGAAATGCATGATTTCGGAGGGTTAAGATCAAGACTCTCATCCAAATATATCTCGGTGTAAACATCATGGTTTTTTTTTAAGAGTAAAAATTGACCGATTGCAAATTTGGTTTGACTGAAAAAGTCGTCTTCTGATATACATTTGTTGAGTTTCTGTCAAATGTGTCAGCTATTTGGCTCCTATCGTACACTTTCACATGACTTTTGTCAAATCTCAGCTCTATATATATAAAAAATTTGGACGGATTTTCAAAACGGAGCGTCGAATCGAGGTGCTCTTTGTTGCGTTGGGTTCGTATAAGCCCAAGGAAGGTTCATACGCCAAAAAGTGATAACTTTGGCCACTCTGGAACCGATTCCGGAAAATCTGCAGATTGCATGGGAAAAGCTGCGTAAAGTCAAATTTTGATCACAGGAGGCTGAATTAGCAAACAAGCATGAATCGTCAGGAAACCAAAAGAGGGCAGGACGAAGATTGCCGGGAAGAGCTTGTTTGCTATAAACAAAATTACTGAAAATATTTTAAAGTAAAAAGTGTAAATGCTGCTTAACATTTTAAACCAACATTCATGTCCTGTGCGTTAAGATTTCGTAATCCAGCTTCCTCACTGGGCAGAGGAACTACATGTCGCACCACGCATCACATATCACACGTCTCAACCAATTACAATAACTGAAAGTATGTCTTCACCAGAATGAACGAACAAAGCTCCGAATACAATTCCCAGGAGTTCTCGAAGCAGCACGGACGAATGATTCTAAAGGGAGTCATTTCCTCCCACCTGCATGCAATATAAATCATACATAGCCAAATTAATAACCCCCCTTTCCATCTCGGGTGTTTCTTTGTGGTTATTATCTTGCATGTTCCAGATCAGCTCAGGAATGTCTGGGTGTATGTGTACAAGCCTGGGAATTTCTGAATGGTTGGCTTAAGATTGCTGAAGTTGCTCCTCTGTGCAATTGGGGCTCCCTGTCATCAAACAACCTGGCATGACTGACTCCAGGAGAGATATGATGATGATGACGATATTGTGGTTCTTCTCAGTAATGAAATGGATAGAAGATTAGCTTTGTTGTGGATCAAAGCTGCCTTCGAGTCTGTTTTGTGTGATGAGAGTCTTCGAAATCGTTCAACTAGGGTTGATGTCCCCATTTTGAACAAACTATAGGCAAAGCTCCCACTCTTTTAGGTCTATTGTCAAGAACTTTTCCTACATTGGTTTTGAATCGCAGGAATCTTTGTTTTATAGATGTAAGCCTCTTCATTTTGAAAACAAGTGGTAGCCTTTTGTCGTTTCGATTTAAGTTAGATAGATTAATTTTCCAATACATCATTGAAAATGAGTATTATCCCTGCAAGGATGCATTTCAATCAGAAACTTGAGCTTCTACTTACGAACAAATTCCATCGCATACCTGGAAAGGATAGAAAAAAATCTTAATTAATGAAACCTCACATTCAACAGCAACTGCACCTCCCAAACCATTCCGGTAAACTCGCGTAACCTAATTAATTCGATAGTAATCCGTTAATTTGCGCAATCAACTTTTACCTTGCAGAAAACTTTCCCAACTCATTTCCATAGGCGACTTCGCTTCTTCGTTTTCACTTTGAAACTCCGATCAAACTCCCGTGAAGACACGATTTGTGAGCTAATTTCCTGCTGACACACGCACACTCGTACACCTTCTGAGCACGCACGAATACACGCTCATATCTCACGAACACATACACAAACATGTGTGCATGCGAAATGATTACGCAAAAGTTTGATCACACAGTGAATCAATAATTTACGGCCATTCTGCTAGATGCAGTTGAGCTGATAGATGCGAGTTTGCGAGTGCTGTAATGTTAGATTAAGGTTCGGAAAGTGGATTTCGGGGTTGAGTTTCACCTCGCAGAGCAAATTAAAAGGGATTAATTAGAGGCGGTTTTGTGTGGTATTCCCATCGTTTGCAGATAAGGGGTTGACTACCTTTCTTACAACCTGTTTGAGTACACAGCAAAAAATCCGATGGTAAAATCGCATGCAAAAGCATGCACATCACCTTTGTGAGCAAAAGCATGTAATATTGTATGCAAAAACGTGTACATAAAAAGCATGTACAAAAGAAAAATAAATAAATTTTGCACACCCCAAAAATAACAACAATCTGTTGGGAGTTATATCCAGATTACCTAGTCCGCGCCCCAACCGTCTCGGCTATCTCTCCATCTTGTAAATATTGTGTCCAACGCCGATGTACCTGTAGGTTTCCCGTACTTCGTATACTGAATTAGCTGTATACGATGTATGGGGAACGTACAGATACATCGGTGTTGATCCAATTAACCTCACTGCGACGAGATAGACGAGATGGTTGGGGAGCGGACTTGGTAATCTGGATATGACTCTCAACAGATTGATGTTATTTTTGGGGTGTGCAAAATTTATTTATTTTTCTTTTGAACATGCTTTTTGTGCACACGTTTTCGCATACAATATTACATGCTTTTGCTCACAAAGGTGATGAGCATGCTTTTGCATGCGATTTTACACAGAAATTTTTTACTGTGTACACAGAAAAAAAAAATATGATCAGCAAATATATTACATCAGAACCTGCTGAATATTTATATTTTTTTTGGTGAATTTTTTAATCAAGTTAACAGTTTTACACATTTTTTAAAGTATAATATTACTTTTAAAAATATGTAATATTCAACCAACCAAATTTTCAACCTTCCAAAATTTAACTTTTTTCTGCGTAGGAACCCAGTGAGAATTTTGGTTCGAGCCTCGAGTCGATTCTGGCTCGAAATCGAGCGACATCGACTCAAGGCTCGAGCCAAACTTTTCAGTGGGAAGTGTGATTTTTTTCTAACTTAAAATAATCCAGATATTGTCGGTACTAAAAACGACGCGTCTAACACAAAGCTTTGTTAGTGACACCACCGATGATGCCCATAGTACGAAGATTTTACAGGAAGCTACAATTAACTAACTGCACATCCACCAGCGCTTTAGACACCGAGATTTTTGTTGCATAAATTTAAGTATTTTGAAAACTACGGGACGTGATTGTCGGAAAAAAACGGAATCGACGTAACACTTTATAATGTGGCCCTCTTATACCTTGCGGTTTCGTCAACGGTTCCACAGGTGTGTATCGTTCTTTTTGCGACAAGACTCCGCCTCCCGGGTCTCCTAAGTGTGAAGGTATGGTACGGGGAGAGGGCGCCGAACACCTATATTTACACTTAGAATTTAATGCGTCCGCCTCGGGATTCGAACCAGTGACCTCTGGATTGTGAGTCCAGCGCGCGGTCCGATTGATCCACACAGGCAGATTGTCACACATCGCTTTTTGATGTTCCGAAAAAAACTCGTTTTAATGTTTGACCTTAAATAAACACAAATTAAAGCACGCTATGCACATAATAACAAACACGTTTTGTTTGGTTGACCATTCTGTGCCTTGTCCCGAAATTTGGTCGAATTTCGAATTCTGAGATTAGCTGACTCCGACTCCGACTCTGGCTCCGGCTTTCAGAGCCAACCGACTCCGACTCCGACTCCAACTCCGGCTCACCAACTCTAGCCGACTCCGACTCCGACTCCAGATTTAAAAAAATGGTTGGCTCCGACTCCGACTCCACATATTTTTAAATATTTCAAAAGTTAGTTAACTATTATTTCCAAAACATTGTTAATAGAATTATTTAAAAACTCTCTAAGTGGAAAAAACCGGAAAAAAGTTTCTAGTTTAACAAGTTTTAGACGTTATTGAAACAGAAATAAAAAACGCCAGTTTTGAATGCATTTTCAGAAGAACAGTTTGGTAAGTTAATTTAGATTTATTATCTTAACCTCAAATTTTCATTAAATTGATTTAAAGCTAAAATATTAAATTGTTATTTTTTGAATGATCATTAAAAAAAAAGCTGGCTTTAATGATCGATTTAACATATAAATTCAATTTGCTCACTTTTAGGATGACATTTATAAGAAGCACAGTGACTATCATAGTCACCTTGTATTTTTAAATAACAATTTTAAACGAAACTATTTTTTAAAGCTCCATTGATATTTTTAAGATGTACATGGACAATCATCAATTTATCTAAAAAAAATCTTCGTGGTAAGGACGCTTAAGGGGTCCTTTTCAAATATCCGTGACCTAGAAAATATTTTACCTCGGAATTTTGGATTTATTTGAATTTTTATTTTTTTATATATTTTAAAGGAGGCGCGCGATACTTCTTGCATCTTCACCTAAAACGAAGCTTTATGAATGGTCGTGCGCCTCCATCAAAATATATGTTAAAACTTAGAATTGGATTAAATACTAAAATCCACAGGTTAAATATTTTCTAGGTCACGGATATTTTTCTATCTTGAAATCCTATCCTATACTGAAATCTTGAGATTTGTTCAACGATAATTTGCAACAATATCAAAATAGATTGCCTAAGGATCAACATTCTCAGATTTTAGTATAGAAATAGTAAACATTAAGATAATCGATATATTTAACATATTCAATGATGGTTTCAAAATTAGTTGCAATTTTTTTTTTTTTGATATTTGATGTCAGTTTGAAATATTTTGAGCGCGACACTTTTAATTTTTTGTACAAAGTTATAAACAATGCGCATGTTGAGGGCCAAGTAATAGATTGTTATAATCGTTGAATATTTGTTGGAAGAGTTATCCGGCCAGTGATTTTCTTTTCGATTTCCATAAATAGTGATAATTATTTTATATTTTTTGATGTACCTCGTACAATTTTTTCTTGAACATTAATTTACATAAAACCACCATTACTGTGTGTGTACTTTTTTCAGAAAGAACTAGATTAAATTTGGTCAAATTTGAATTCAAAGGGTACATAAATATCGGCAAAAGGTATTTTATATGCAGTCAAAAATCAATTAAATATTTCTAATTACAAAACCAATATTGTTTTTATTTTTTTGAGTTATGATGATACTACATACTTGGGTAAGAGCTGATTAACAGGTTATCATTTAGTGATTTCTAAAAAAAATAAAAATGGCAACGCAGCGTATGCAACTTGCAAAACACTTAAAAAAAATATAAGAAGTTTTGTAAATTAAGCTGTTTTATAGCAAATACTAAAAAAATAAACATATTTTTTGTTGAATTTAAGATAACTCCGACTCCGACTCCAACTCCGGGTAATCAGAAATTTTCGGCTCCGACTCCGACTCCGACTCCAGCTACTAAAATTAGGCGACTCCGGCTCCGAATCCGACTCCAGCTGTTCGAGTTTTGACGACTCCGACTCCGACTCCAGGCTTCCCAAAAAGACCCGACTCCACCGACTCCGGCTCCAACTCCGACTCCGACTCCACAGCCCTGTTCGCAATTACAGCATTTTTCAGGGTGTGTCAAGATAACATGGCAAGATTGAAATGCACGAAATTATTTAGGTGCATACCTCAGGTGTCAAAAGGTGAGACAATAACGGCTGCACAAAATGGCGTTCTTAACTCAATTTGGCCCAACATGCACGTGCGACAAAATAGCACGATAACGATAACGACGACGTGTTAGCGTTGTATAAAAAGTGACAGCTCGTCACTTCTGCCTGTGTGGATCAATCGGACCGCGCACTGGACTCACAATCCAGAGGTCGCCGGTTCGAATCCCGAGGCGGACGCAAAAAAATCTAAGTGTAAATATAGGTTTTCGGTGCCCTCTCCCCGTGCCATACCTTCACACTTAGGAGACCCGGGAGGCGGAGTCTTGTCGCAAAAAGAACGATACACGCCTGTGGATCCGTTGACGAAACCGCTAGGTTTAAGAGGGCCACATTATAAGGTGTTACGTCGATTCCGTTTTCTTTCCGCTCGTCACTTTTTGGTCTACACTACAAAAAAAACGTTACTTAATCCACCTTTAGGTGGCTGGTGCCTTCCTCTAATTTATAGAGTAGAGTTTATGGATGCCCCCTAACATGATCACTAAATATGTCCCAATAAAAATAAGTTATGAATCAAAAGAAAAAAAGCTACCTACATACTTTTTGTAAAGAATATACAGACACCGCCTTTGAAGAAAATGGCATCCCTCTACACGGCTTTTAACTTTCAAACGACTAAATGAAACTGAACATTTTTCAATACCAAGCTGTAGGACCTGAAGGTGAACTCAGTGGACCACATCCGGACAAAATTTGTTCAACCAAAGCCGAGAAAATTAAGTGCATATTTTTGATCAACATGTCCACACACGCACAGACATTTGTTCAGAATTTGATACTGAGTCGATAAGTATAAACGAATGTGGATCTAAGAGGTCAAATTGAAAAGTCCATTTTCCGAGTGATTTAATAGCCTTTCCTCAGTGAGGAAGGCAAAAAGGAAACAATCGTGCTGCTAAGTGAGTCGAGCCAACCCCTAATCGTTCTTGCTCATAGAAAAAGAATCTCTCCTTCCTTTCGCTGTCAAAGCGAGAGAGAGAAAGTAAGCAACACGAGATAAAGAAACTCTCCGTAATTCTCAAAAAAGTAGAATTCAATTATGTATAGCACGTGAGAAAAAAAGGAAAAGAGAAAACTTAGCGGGAAAGGGAAAGCAAAGGGAATAAATTATGCAAACGCTTCGAGGTAGAGGGTAGAGGGGAAAATTGGGTACCAACTTGGTAAATTTAATATGCATCTCCATTAGCATCTTGTGCTCGGATTTGGCGAAGCTGAAGCTAACTTTTCCAAAGTCTGTACGAGTGTTAGTGCGAGTTCTTTGCAAAAGTCGTACCCACACCTTTCAGTTTTCTCGAGATCTCTGACGGCGGCTTGTAACCAAACCCATTTTTTCTCACAACCGAAGCCTGTCGAGAGCAACCAACAACGATATGAGGTGGGACATTACCGATTCATGGGATTCCATTAACAGTGCACTAATTTGATGGGAGAAGCACACATAAACTTACGCATACATATGCAAGCGCTCGTACTCTTAGCAAACGAGATGAGTATGAGTGAACAACGTCTCGTAGAAGATGACAGAAACTCAAACTGTTGCTGAGTGGTGAATATGGATAAAAGTTTCACCTTTCAGGTTGAACTGTAATTAAAAAGCAGCAGCATTGTGTGACTGAAGCTCACACGTAGGTAATTGTGCAGCATGGAAAAATGTCATTCATTTGTGACGTTGTTATGGGTGTAATTGAATTTTCATACGAAGGCATCAGGATGCTGGTTGAAGACTGAGTATGTGAGAATTGTAAGCTGTCTTTTGCTGTAGACACTAAAGGCTAGAACAAAAAAAAACAAAAATATGTGGTTTGGATCATTTATGACGTTTGTAAATCCTATCAAAATCATCAAGTTTGTTCTCAAATTTTTCATTTCTAAGAGTTTGAAAAAAATCATACTTCACTTGAATTTTCATAAAACGAACGATATGAACGTATATCTTCATGGTTTTCAATTTCGTGATCGTTTGTTCACTTATTTGCGAACTGATTTTTTCCGTGACCAATCTTCATGCTTTTAAAGCTAGTTGATAAAATAAAAACATTTAGGTTTTCGAACGATAGATTTTTGCCTTCCTCACCTCACTGAGGAAGGACCAAGTAACCCTCGTCAGTTACATGATCTCCAAGTATGGAATGTAAGGAGTTGTATTTGATGTGTATTGATTGATCGATCCTCGGTCCTAACCTGGTCGTAGCACCTAATAGGACCTAACACAAATAAGTTTAGAATTAAAAAAAAAAATCACGCTGAGGAAAGGCTATAAAGTCACTCAAAAAAAGACATTCTTAAACAAGATGTCTTGATCAATTATGTGACCCACTGTTGGATGCGTAATCAAAAGACCTTTTCAACGAGTCCAAAGGTTGATTGTTTCTGGAGTTTTTTTTTACATGTCCAATAAACAAATTTTAATTTTTCGTTCTTTGGGTGTTTCCAAATTCCCCTGACTCAAGGCAGTTTCAAAAACTAAAACCAAGCAAAAAAATTTAAATTTTGTTTAATGGACCTTAACAAAACAAAACTCTAGATTTGTAGGCTAGACATTTTTATTTTACCAAAAAAAAATTAGGCGAGAAAGGCATCAACCACCTTACGGTGGATTAAGTAACGTTTTTTTTTTAATATGACAAATCATTTTTGTAGAAGCTACCAATATTCTTGAACATTAGAGAGTTGATCTTAACTCAAAAATTATTGCTCAATAAATTATTCTGATTTCTACAATAAATGTCCAAGGAAAAAGTAAACCCTTATACCAGCTTTCTTTGATAAGAAAAGCAAAAAGTAAAACAGTCAGAAATCATATGTTTTGAAAAAATAATTCCAAATAAAATTGAATCGTTTCGTCAAATAAGATTTTTCCCTACTCAAAGACTACCCTACTGCAAAAATGCAGTTTTTTAATATCATTAAATTTTAAAATTGAACATTTCGACCCTCATTTATAAAACCGCAAAAATGTTTCAAAATCTAAAAACAACAAATTTTGAAAATTGATATAAACACTGTTTCCAGAAAAAAGTACTGTTCATTTAGGGAAATACAAAATGTTCTTTAACGCTAAAAATTATGACAATTTAATTTAGTCTATTTGAAAAATATATAGATATTTCTTTAAAACAATCAAGCAAACTTGCTAATTTCGACAAGCTATTCAATCTTGACAATGTTATTTGCCAATTATAAACATGTTTAGACATCGACGCTTTGAAACATCTCCTCCTCTCCACAAAATTCCCACCGCACGTGGAAAAAGCGATAACACAGATACGTTTGGCGAGGAATTGCGGCACGGGGGGTGAAAATTTAATCTCCGCTCTTGTTGTGCGCGTGTTTGAACAACGCGACATTCCAGCTAAAAATTTACGACTTTAAGGCACACCCCGGCTCATCTTGATGATCCTCCTCTCTGGTTCCGAGCAGGCCTCGACGCTTCCGACAACGGTCGTTAAACCAAGTTGATAATCATGAATTTTTCCTCCCTCCCCTCTTGGAAGAGACAGTCTTTATCACACCAAGAGGGCAAACGAAAAAAAATCGTCACTTTGGACGACGAGGATTTTCCGTCGCCCTGTTGACCTAAGAAAGGAGGGAAAAGTTTTGGAGGCGCGATAGAAGAAAGTTTTTCGCGTCGTAAAAGCTTACTGCCGCTGACAGAAGGCACGTGGCCGCCATGCAGATAAAAGTCGAACAATCTGGCAGATTGAGACCGGAAAGAGGGAAAATTTATCGTTTTGCACAGACGCGCAGGGATAGGTGCTGCTTGAAATGTTAAACTTTTGAGTAAAAAATTAAAGCAATTACTCTTATTTTGAACTGATTTTTTTTTTCTAAAGAATAATACAAAAAAAACTATCTGACAGCAAGGCAGGCCCTTGACAAAAAAAAAGCTTTAGAGTCAACGGTTTTACTCTCTTCAACATTTTCAAGTGAAAATCAGTCTCTTTGGAGGAGGCCACGAACAAACCGAGAGCCGATTAAAAGATATTTTTTTCTTTGAAACCAAAAAAAAAGTCGTGTAAATCCCTTCCAAGGTGACGCAAAAAAAACGAGGAAAGCGTTTCTCCCTCGTTTGACAAAACGCTCAGATTTTCTTCATTTTTCATTCTTGCTCAACAGAAAAAAAATCACTTTAAAATCGGTGAACCAGCCGGCGGAGCAAACCGGCTTACGAATGGATTGTTGTTCAAGGGTCTTCATGTCGCAGCGCAAGGACTAAGAACGAACGTTTGCTTTCTGCTAGATTTAACATGAAGAATGTAATCAAGATTACTGGATTAAACTGTAAGAGGAAATTGCTGCGGGAATTTCGGGCATTACGAAATCGATATCAGCTTAGATGTTGAAAGAAGAATAAAAGTAACATTTTAAAACATTTGCAACTAAAACAACTGTTACTTGCTCGTTTATCGTTTTGAAAAAATATGCGTTTATTACTTCAAAAAAAAGATATTTTTTAAATTTCAGATGCCGTCCGGAATCAACAATCCGATAATTCAACCAAAAAAAACGTTACTTAATCCACCTTAAGGTGGTTGGTGCCTTCCTCGCATTCATGTTGTTTTTTAGGTTGTATTTACAAATTAATTTAAGAGTTTTTTTTATTTTATTTTTTTTCATTTATTTTTTATAATTATTGATTTTACTTGAACAGCAATTTTCAATTATTTTTTTTACCAACTCTCCACAATAAAGGAGAAAAATCTCATGAGTTATAAAAAAAATTAAAAAGTTCGTGTAAATCTTTTTCGTGACAAAATGATGCAGCAACATAATCAATACAGATTTTTTCCAGAAGAGACGCAGACACTGCTTAAGCAATGTGGCAACCGGGCGATACGCATGCAAGGGGGTGTGGCTGTCAATCCTCCGCGTGGACCAAAATCCCTACGCATGCTGCGCGACTCTCGCGCGTTAGCAAATAGATCCGGCCTTTGAGGTTATACAAAAATCACCCTTTTTTGCAGCTACAAAAAAACTTTTTCTTGGCATAACTTTAAAAGTACTTCATTAAACAGAATAAAATTTAATAGGGTCTTAGGGGACCCCAAAACGAACAGAATAAGGCGGATCCGGCAAAAATCGGTTCAGCCAGTTTTGAGATAATCGCGTGGAAAAAAAATCATGTCTACACACATCCCCACAGACATTTGTTCAGAATTTGATTCTGAGTCGATAGGTATACGTGAAGGTATATCTAGGAGTCGTATTTAAGAAGTTCATTTTTCGAGTGATTTTATAGCCTTGCCTTAGTGAGGTGAGGAAGGCAAAAAGCTTGGATGATTTAAACTCGAATTTTGTATTTGATCTCAACAATACAAAAATAAGGACAAGACAGCAATCTTTTTTCGCAATTCGATTATTCGGATTTTCTTTGAAGACCTTCAGATAAGCAAATTCCGGATAATAGAATCTTCCGATTATCGAGTCTGGAAAAGAATTCAAAAATAATATCCAAAATAAATTTTAACACATTCTTTCATGTATATTTTTGGTACTGGACATTAATATTGACTTTAATCGATTTAAAGTTTGGGCATTGTTAGGCAATTTGAGTTCATAGATGTTAAAAGCTGCCCCTATACATTTTTTGATGCGTTGAAAAATTTCTGCGAAGAAACTATTTCTTTTATAAACGGTCGTTTCCACTCGCCTAGGGTGGCTCCTTAGATCATTCACCTATAAAAACCGTCCAACTCCAAGCGAAACTTACTTGAGGATACCGTGGAGATATGTTGAAAAAGTGGAGAATCAACGATTCCCGGCTTCCAAATCCCCTATCTTGTCCCTGGTGTGCGGGTAGTCATGGTGTTGACAATCTGGTTCTTGTGTAGTCGGTTCTATTTCCAGTTATCAGTTCCTAGGCAACTTGAACTTGGACAATTATCGCATAAACATGACGATATCCAGTATCAGCGATGGAATAATCATCATCAAAAGAAAATCTTTGGATGATCACCAAGAGAAAAATCCGAAGGGAGCATGGCTCTCCTCTCTCGCGCACAGTAGATCGGTAAAAAGAATCTAAAAAAAATCATCATCTTGATTATTCGGCGGAACATCTTTTTCACTACTACACTTGCAAGTGTAACGTCACACGTCGAAAAATGACCTATCACATTTTGTAGATTACACTAAAAAATTATTAATTTTACACCTAACGCAATTTGATTTCAACGTAATCTAAACTCTTGTAACCAAATATTTGATGTAGAATTTAGATACTTTCCACGTAATTTGCTAGAATCACCACGAAATAGTCATGCTTGGTTTAACGTTATAGCAAACGTAACATTCAATTATTCCTGATTGAATTTTATATATCTTTTGATGCACATCCTTGGAGCGTGTTTTCGATGTAATTTTGTGTTAACTTAACACAAATTCGCGTTGATACGTTTGACAGTGTAGGTGCTCTTTTAAAACGTCAGCCATGTTTACAAACGCGTTGCGGAGAAAAATTGCCGTCACTTTTCTTCCAAGAAGTTGCTTCAAATTTTGTTTTAAAGACCAGCAAATCTACTTCAGCAATTTTGATGCAGGTGAGTAAGATAACTTTTATTTTAGAATGAAGCAGTCACAAATTCCTATTTAAAATTTTCTAAATTGGGTGACTAAAATCAACTTCATGATTTGTTTTCAGGAACACCTGCCGTGGAACCGTTTTATTATCATCCGGATCTGGAGGAGGAGCGACGTCATCAACTCTTGGTCTGGGTTGCGATGCTGGAAAAGTTCTCTTGGCAAGCCGATGTTCCGTAATTTGTTCCGCTTTAGCAACTGCCTGAAATTGCTTCCGAAAAGTGAGTGTAAATCAAAACGTACGATCTGCGAAGCAAAGTTCCTCCAACACGACCGGCTGCAGGCTTCCTCCATCGGGACGGCCAAAGCCCTGTAACTCTTTAAGGAAACGACCTGCTGGAAGACGTCTAATACTTTGGACGTGGAATGTCCGTGGAATGTTAGAAACTGGAGATTACTGAATTGAGTGAACGAAAACAGTGATTTTTGCCTTCCTCACTTTACTGAGGAAAGGCTATAAAATCACTCGAAAAACGAACTTCTTAATTCGACCTCCTAGACCCACCTTCACGTATACATATCGACTCAGAATCAAATTCTGAGCAAATGTCTGTGTGTGTGTGTGTGTGTGTGTGTGTGTGTGTGTGTGTGTGTGTGTGTGTGTAGGGATGTGGGTCTGTGCACCAAAAAATATGCACTCGATTATCTTGAGACTGGCTAAACCGATTTGGACCGTTTTGGTCTCATTCGATCCGTCTTGGGGTCCCATAAGTCCCTATTGAAAATTATGAAGTTTAGTTAAGTACTTCAAAAGTTATGCTAAAAAAACGATTTTGACTAAAGTTCGGAAGATTGTAAAAAGGGTGGTTTTTGTAAGAAACCCCGTCATGCTATACATTTTTAGAAAGGTATTTGAAAGACCTTTCTAACGCGTCCAAGACATTGAAGATCTGACAACCCTATCAAAAGTTATAAGCACTTAAGTGTTATTTATGCACTTTTTGGAGGCCGGATCTCAGATATTTTGATGAAAACGTTGTCCGGATCTCTCATGCAACCTGTCGTTGGATAGGTCATCAAAAGACCTGTCCAATGCGTCCAAGACATTGAAGATCTGACAATCCTATCAAAAGTTATAAGCACTTAAGTGTTATTTATGCACTTTTTGGAGGTCGGATCTCAGATATTTTGATGAAAACGTTGTCCGGATCTCTCATGCGAATTGTCGTTGGATAGGTCATCAAAAGACCTGTCCAATGCGTCCAAGAAATTGAAGATCTGACAACCCTATCAAAAGTTATAAGCACTTAAGTGTTATTTATGCACTTTTTGGAGGCCGGATCTCAGATATTTTGATGAAAACGTTGTCCGGATCTCTCATGCAACCTGTCGTTGGATAGGTCATCAAAAGACCTGTCCAATGCGTCCAAGACATTGAAGATCTGACAATCCTATCAAAAGTTATAAGCACTTAAGTGTTATTTATGCACTTTTTGGAGGTCGGATCTCAGATATTTTGATGAAAACGTTGTCCGGATCTCTCATGCGACCTGTCGTTGGATAGGTAATCAAAATACCTTTTCAACGGGCACGAATTAGATTGGAGATCTGACTACCCAATCATAATTTGTAAGCATCTAAGTGCCCTGCAATATGAAGCTCTGACTACCCAATCTAGTGGTATGAATAATAAGTCAAATTGATAAAACACTGAAAAACACCGCCCTTTTGTGTCTTTTTTGGACAGCACCCTTTAAATGTGAGGAAGGCACCAACCACCCTAGGGTGGATTAAGTAACGTTTTTTTTGTGAAAACGGAAAAATCAAGTGTAATATGATAAAAATTCAAAAAGTGTGTCATCAAACTTTTTACAACGAAATAAATATGTTTGGTTTCACGATAATTTGTTGTTTTTTTCGTTCCAACAAGAAAAATATAATTCCAATAGGATGCCCCTGCCAGCAAAATGACGTTTAATGTTATTTTTCACGACCTTATCGGGTCTGATTTGAGTCGTGTAATTTTCAAATCTGACAGAATTTTATGTTTTATTTGACGCTCCAGTTATGTGCATCAAATAAACAGAATATTACATGATTTTTTCGAAGTGTGATGAGCAATGTGTGTAAACAAAGTGAGATAAATATTTTGGTGTGGTGCTGACAAGGAAATTCACAAAAAATCATCAGCAGATTGATTTTCTTGGAGAGTTTCGGGAGCGGTTTTCTTTTGCGTGATTGGTCTCCTCTCTCTTTCGCGGGTAAAAAAAGTTCGCATATGAAATTGTTTTTTTCCCTGGACCAGTATACTATCCGCTAAAATCGCCAACTCCAAGCGAAGCAAAATTTAGCAAAACTCAAAAAATTTGCCGGCGTTCCAGCTGTGTAGCCACCATTAAAGGGCACTTTCGCTAATTTCCTCGACTTTAAAAAACCCAGTCCTGATTGGTATTCATCCACCATCGCCGGTGAATTGCCCATTTCTTGCGGTCCCGGATAATTCCGCAATAAATATTAATAATTTCCTAAAGCAGCAGCCGCCTCGCTGGGCCACCGAAAAACACAAAGCTCCTCCCGACTATCGCGTCCGGCCATCTTTGGCCTTTCGGGGTCGTTTTTACTAACAACAATTCCGGTCCGGTTTCATTGTTATTCCTTTCCATTTATTTTCATTATCTGTCCGGGACAACCTGAGCCCTCTACGAATGGGCTCACTGGCAGCCCACTCGAGGATGAGGAAAGCGGACCAGAAAAAAAGCCTCGGAAGAGCAGCCAAATTTCCACTAACGTCCTGAAACAATAGACAAACAGTAGATATAGTAATGGGACAGCTTAAAGCAATGGGGAAAAAAACAAAACGTCCGGAAATAAACAAAAAAGCTTCTTCCGGAGCAGAACGAACATTCAGAGAAAACCCTCAAAAGCGGGGCCCAGTTGGGTAATTTACGAGTGTTTATTGATTTTGGTGGCCTCGGTCGGACGAAAATTTTCAAGATGATCTTCAAAACCTGTGTTAACAGTCTCTACCCCAAGCCTATTTTTTAAATTAAAAAAAATGCATTTAAACGAAACGAGACATTTTGCTGGGAAAAGTTTTATTTTTCTATCGAAAAAAATTACATTACAGCATTAAGCCCAGTTTGAGGCCCGGGATTCACGATGGAGTCACGTTTTGAATTTCTAAATTTCGGCGAATGGAGGCGGCGAGACTTGGTGCGTTTCATTAATTATACAAATTTGTGTTTTATTTAACGCCATCGCCACGGCGTTTTCGGCGCCGTGGTGTTTGAAATTAAAATTGCTATCTGTTGACTTTGGGCAGGAAATTTTCCGCCAGGAAATTTGCCGTGGAATCTGGGGGCCACGGCTGCCGTTTAAACTCGCATCCCGGTCATGGTGAAAAATGAGGTAAATATTTTAATCAACTAAGGCCGGATTTCGAAGAAAGAATGGTGCTGATGGGTTTATAAGCAGAGAGGGGGGGAATGAAAAGTCAAGATAAACGGATTCGATTAAGTTGATGGCTTTTAACAAAATGAGAGTATTTGTTTCCCGGCAGTAAGCAGTTCTAAGTTGGTTTTACATTGGTAGTTACCATTCTCTTGTCAAAAGTACGTGGAATGTTGCCGAAACTACCTGTATGAAATAACCACCGAATTTATCAAAATTTTACAGAATCATTCTTAAAATTCAAATTGCATTGTTGTCGAGATATTTCATTTTGAATTCAAATATGAAAAATATTTTTGGAAATGATAAGTAGGCCATTTTATTACCGTAGAAGGACAATAATAGTAAGTATTTTCAAAACGGAAAATAAAATAAATCAGTTCGTAGATATTTCGTAATTTTTCTGCAGTAGCACAATTATAACAACAATCTCGTGACGGAGGGGCGGTACGACCCCTTTCATTTTTGAACATGCGAAAAAAGAGGTGTTTTTCAATAATTTGCAGCCTGAAACGGTGATGAGATAGAAATTTGGTGTCAAAGGGACTTTTATGTAATATTAGGCGCTCGATTTGACGGCGTACTCAGAATTCCGAAATACTCTGCCATTTTCCGTTACTCAACTGTAAAAAAAAATGGACCATGTCATTTTATGGGAAATTTAATGTACTTTTTGAATCTGCGTTGACCCAGAAGGGTTATTTTTTCATTTAGAACAAAAATATTCCTTTTAAAATTTCGTGTTTATTCTAACTTTGCAGGGTTATTTTTTAGAGTGTAATAATGTTCTACAAAGTTGTAGAGCAGATAATAACAAAAATTTTGATATGTAAACATAAGAGGGTTGCTTGTAAACATCACGAGTTATTGTGATTTTACGAAAAAAAAGTTTTGAAAAAGTGATGAGAAATAGTCTTGCAAAACAGAAATTATGATAAAAAGTGCATTTAATTTGATATGTGTGCTTACTTTAGGCAGTGCTGTTGCTGTTTAGTTTATAGCTTAAATAGTATTTTTGAAGCTTTAACACCTAAACTCCCAAGCTCGAGAAAAAGGGGGAATTTCCATATAATTCCCCCTTTTTCTCAAGCTTGGGAGTTTAGGTTTTAATCAAGCATCAAACTCTCCATATGACGAAGATAGGTGTTTGGTTAGAAAGGGTATATTTCCCCTATAATAAGTGGAAGATGTCGATTACGACGTAATACGAACTAGCTCTATACAGCAATTCCCCACGAAAACAGCATGATTGGAAAAAAAGTTCTCCGATCAGGCTCAAAATTTTTCTGGGGGTTCTTTGGCCGAAATAATTAGACCCGTATTTTTTTGATTGGCCATTAGGGTGACCAACGCCGTGTTAGGGTGGTCCAAAAAAATCACAATTTTCGTAATTTTTCACAAAAATAACTTTTTTCAAAAAATCATATCTCCGCGACATTTCATCCGATTTTAGCTGTCTTAGACGCAAAAGAAAGGTGATTAGTTTGATTATTTGGGAAAAATAGTAAGAAGTTTCAAAAATCTAGCTTAACATTTGAAAAGGTCGTATGAAAACTTTAAATGCTGTTTTGAAGGTCTCGGGACCAAAGAAAAAATGTCTTAAAATATTTTTATCGGATTTCTCGATAATCATATCAAAAATTGGTGAAGTTATGTTTTCGATACTCTGAGATACTATTTTTTTAAAATAAAAACAGGGATTTTCAACGCGCTACGCGCAAAAATGGAAAATTGACGAAAACGGAAAAATCTACTTTTTTCACTAAAACTGCGATAACTTGAAAATTTCACCGATGGCCTATACATGTTAGGGTACCAAAAGTTGTGTATTTCAATTACGAAAATTTTGGTACCCTAACATGTATAGGTCATCGCTTAAATGTTCAAGTTATCGCAGTTTTAGTGAAAAAAGTCAGTTTTTCCGTTTTTGTCATTTTTCCATTTTTGCGCGTGGCGCGTCGAAAAACCCAGTTTTTTTTCATACTATCGTATCTCACAGTAGGGGAAATTCTCGTATGTTTGGCAGGTTAAGCTCTCGCTCATAACTCCATCCAATTTGCTGATTTTCACTATTTAAACAACAAATTTTGCAAAACTTTTGACAGAAACTTGCTTGCTCACTTATTATTGACCTATTTGTCACTCGATTTCAGTTGAAAACGCTTTTAATTAGCTTTAATTGAATGTCAAAGTTCTGACCTGCCAACATTAGAGGCACGCTGGAATTAGATGCTGTTCCCCTATCGAAAACATAACTTCACCATTTTTTGATATGTTATGTTAAATTTTCCGAGGAATCCGATAAAAAAAATTCAGACAAAGCCTCTTTGGTCCCGAGACCTTCAAAACAGCATTTTAAGTTTTCATACAACCTTTTCAAATGCTAAGCTAGATTTTGAAACTTCTTACTATTTTTATCTAAATAGCCAAACTAATCACTTTTCTTTTGCGTCTAAGACAGCTAAAATCGGATGAAATGTCGCGGAGATATGATTTTTTGAAAAAAGTTATTTTTGTGAAAAATTACGAAAATTGTGATTTTTTTGGACCACCCTAACACGGCGTTGGTCACCCTAATGGATTTTTTGAAAAAAGTGGTTTTTGCGAAAAATGACGAAAATTGCCATTTTTCGGACCACCCTAACACGGCGTAGGTCACCCTAATGGCCAAACAAAAAAATACGGGTCCAATCATTTCGGCCAAAGAACCCCCAGAAAAAATTTTGGGCCCGATCGGAGAACTTTTTTTTCGAATCATGCTGTTTTCGTGGGGAATTGCTGTATATGTATCATTATAAAAATATTGCAACAATCAGTTCAGAAAGCACCAATGCAATGCTTATCATATTATTACTTCAAGGTTTAACAAACTCGACGCTTCAGAATTTCCGGACTTACCGTCAGTGGGTCAAAAAACGATACACGTCTCGTAATTTCTAAACAATCGTAACAATTTAAACTACATCGAAGAAATAATTAACGTAGAATTGATTTCAGATAATTCACCAAAATTTTCCCAAAATATGGTGAATTTTGATGAATTCTACCTTAAATACCAACGCTATTGAAACCGTTAACAGCCGCACCTTTACGACCTCTTCCAGGAATCGCACTTTGTAGCCCTCGCTGGCTGCAGTTCAGGTGCGAAATTGATTATTTCACACTCGACAGAATCTCACTGCCAAAGTGAGGAATCGATTGCAATTCCTTGCTGCAGCCACTCATCTTTTGAAGCGTTGCCAAGCTTGTTCACTGTAAAAAAGTATGTTTGAAAGTTTGTACTACGATGTTGGAAAACTTTGCATTTTTTTTCGAATGTGTATTTTAATGTTAACGTGGTCGAACTGTTTACTTCTTGAAAATTGCGAATGAGGATTTTTTTTCTAAAGCTGGGAACACTGACTGCTCGTTTAAAGAATTACTTTCAGTGCTGCTATAGAAATTCCACCTTTTTGCTCGACCAGTTCTGTCAAGATGACGTATTTGAGAACCGACCAAAAAAAAGAAGCGGAAACCCATAGTGCGCTGTGTGACCCAAATCCGTCTAGCAGCTGCTGGGACTTCAGATTGGCCCGGCTCCATTTGAGCGGTAAATTTATTCAATCGTATTTGCCCGGATTGTTGGTCAATCAGGATCAGTGGCAGCGCATTCAAGATGAGAAATTGTTTGCAGGAATGCCCTCTGAACCAACAATGATTGTGTTGACAGAAGGGCACCGAAGGTGGGATTGGAATTCACGGGAGCGTGTGCTTTGGGATTGAGATTATCGGTTGTAATTTTATGACTGCTCCAACGGATTTGATTGATCTTGCTGACTTGGAGGATTAGCTTCAAGAAGCCATCGAGTCAGAAACTTGTGGGGTTATGTCTCCATACGGAACACACTGAAATGGGTGTTGAAAGTTGAACTAAGTCTTTCCAGCACTCGTCTTATTTATCCAACTTTTCGAACCTCGTTGGATAACTGTGTAACCCGTGCTTCAGTGCTGAAAAGTTGAACTTTTCATTTGGTAGAGAAAAGAAGGTCGTTTCTTTTTTCGAGAATAACATGTAAAGTAAGTAGTTTCACGATGGAATAACAAAAATAAATTTTTACTGATAATATTCACCAGACCACGAGCCATTGATTTCGACCGCAAAACAAATCATCATTAATTTAGTCTACTCTCCTCTCGCGTGCACCTGACCGGTGCCTGCAGGCAATTACCGCGAAATGGTTGCCAGTAATTAATGTCACACCTGGACCTGAAATCTACTTTCAGAACAAAATAGAACAAAAAGAAAAGCCATAAAAATCGCTGCCCTCATCCTCCTGGGAACGCAACGCTTTCTGATTACTTCTGCGTCATTTTCTCGCTCTCTTTTCTTATTCTTTTTTCGAGCTTCGCTGCAGAAAAAGCTCCTTCTTTTTCCTGTTCGGTCACGAGCACCACGCGCGGTCGGTCGTGATTTCGCTGGTTCACCACACCCACAGTTGATTAAACTTCCTGCAGAAGCAGGAAAATTGCAGCAGCCGTAGACGTGCCCTTAAGGCAGACCCATCAGTGCTGAAAACTTTAGCATTCGCTATGGTGACACAAGGTGAGTTCTCGATGAAACTGTTTGATTAATTTTAAGCTTTGCATTTATTATTTTTTAATACTTTTTTTTTCTCATGACATTATGTGTTTGCTTTGCAAACTATTTTATAGTGACTTTAAGAATTATAACAAAAAAATCTGACGAACATTTCAGTCACGCTCCAACGAAGAAAAACTCGTTTGAGTAGAATGCAAATAGCACGAAGCCAAAAAAGAAAAAAAAGAAAAATATTAAACCTAATGAAAAGAAAACATACTTTTATTACATTTTTCACTCTCCAGGTAACTCTTAATGGCTTTCACCGCCGTCATTTCGGAATGAATTTCACGCCGTAGTTTGCACAGGTTCCAGTCCCTTGCAAGAAAAAAAAAGCCAAAAAAAAACAAAAGAAAGTTTGACCCGCCTTGGTCGACCCCGAAAAAGTGCCCCCGGGGAGCGAAAACACTCTGCGGAAAAATCTTGTACCTTGCACTCCGTGGTGGGGTCAACCCTCACGATTGACTGCACACTCGTGGAAGTTTTGAGCACCGAGAGGAAAAACGGGAAGAGGAAAGCGCACTCGCTGACTTTAACGAAGTACCGGTGTGCTTGCTTTTCTTCGGGGGAAAATTGGAGGTAGCGACACGGTTATTTTACAGCTTCCGAGGACCGCAAATTCATGACTTAATTAAGCGGGGAGTGGCAATGTTATGCCAAGAAAATGATGCTGAGTGAAGCATAATTAAGTACCTAGTTGTTTTCCTTTGACAGTTTGAAATTTTATGCAAATTACTATTATTTTAGTCAACTTTCTCTACTGATTTTGATTAGTGTTTATTCCAAAATAAGTGTTATAATGCCTTTTAAAAAGTTGGGCTTCGCTATTTTTTTTATTTTAAAATTAATGTTATCATAAAGTGCAGAAAATTCACATTGAAAACTGACCTAACGATTCCAAGAAATTTTGAGCCATTCTTAAAATCTGAGCATATTGCAAAGAGATATTCAGCAATTCCCCACGAAAACAGCATGATTCGAAAAAAAAGTTCTCCGATCGGGCTCAAAATTTTTCAGGGGGTTCCTCGGCCAAAATAATTAGACCTGTATTTTTTTTTGTTTGGCCATTAGGGTGACCTACGCCGTGTTAGGGTGGTCCGAAAAATGTCCATTTTCGTCGATTTTTGCAAAAACCACTTTTTTCAAAAAATCATATCTCCGCGCCATTTCATCCGAATTTAGCTGTCTTAGGCGCAAAGGAAAGGTGATTAGTTTGGCTATTTGGAAAAATTAGTAAGAAGTTCCAAAAATCTAGCTTAACATTTGAGCAACTCTCTACGAAATCGGCCGATTTCGACCATTTTTATTTTTTGTATTTTTTTTATTTGACTCAAACTTTGTGGGGGCCTTCCCTATGACCAAATAAGCTATTTTGTGTCATTGGTTCACCCATACAAGTCTCCATACAATTTTGCCAGCTGTCCATACAAAAATGGTATGTAAACATTCAAACAGCTGTAACTTTTCAGTGAATTTTCTGATCAATTTGGTATCTTCGGCAAAAATGTAGGTATTGTTGAGGACTATTGAGAAAAAATAGGTACACGGAAAAAAAAATTGCAGATTTTTTTTATCAACATTTTTTTCACTCAAATTCGATTTCCCAAAATACGTATTTTTTATTTTTGAGATTTTTTGATATGTTTTAGGGAACAAAAATCCGCAACATTTGAGCCATAGAGAAACATGGTCAAAAAATCTGCCGCCGAGTTATGATTTTTTGAAAAAATAGTGATTTTTGGAAAAAAAATCGAAGTTTCATGCAAAAACAAGTTTGACATTATTTTTTGATGCAAAATTGAATTTGCAATCGAAAATTACTTTACAGATTTTTTGATAAAGGGCTCCGTTTTCAATATATAGCCACCGAAAGTTTGATTTTAGCGAAATATTTGCAATTTTTCAATTTTTAAAAATGGTGACCATGAGTGACCATTTCTTAAAATATTTAAAATGTTCAGAAAATTTGCTATAAAATTGTCTAAGAGACATTGAAGATTGGACCTCGGTTTGCTGAGATAGAGCCGCTTAAAGAAAAAGAAACACGAAAATTGGAGTTTAAAACTCCGGGTGAGTTTTCAAAAAGCCGTAAGAGCCACCGTGACCTCTGACAATAATTTTCGTTTTTCTCGAAAATTGAGCAAAATTTCATTTATTTTTAGTTTAGGGCACTTGTAGGACATGTAGATGAACAATCTCGAGCATTTTTGAGTTGGTTTTTCGTAAGTAGGTCGAGTACCGATGCAAAAAGGATTTTGTTTACCAATGGCTCTTACGGCTTTTTGAAAACTAATCCGAGTTTTCTAAGTCTCACCAAAATAACCCACTATTTTCTAATGACGATATCTCAGCAACTAATGGTCAGATTTTCAATTTTAATACACGAAACATTCGTGAAATTTTTCGATCTTTTCGAAAGAAATATTTTGAAAACTTTTAAATCAAGACTTACATTTTAAAAGGGCCAAACATTGAAAATTACGCCCATTTAAAATGCTAGTCTTGATTTAAAAATTTCAAAATATTTTTTTCGAAAAGATCGGAAAATTTCACGAATATTTCATGTATTAACATTGAAAATCGGACCATTAGTTGCTGAGATGTGGTCATTAGAAAATGGTGGGTTGTTTTGATGAGACTTAAAAAACTTCAATTTTCGTGCTTCTTTTTCTTAAAGCGGCTCTATCTCAGCAACCCGAGGTCCAATCTTCAATGTCTCTTAGACAATTTTATAGCAAATTTTCTGAACTTCTAAAAAAAATATGTTTAGAAATGGTCACTTATGGTCACTATTTTTAAATATTGAAAAACTGCAAATATTTCGCTAAAATCAAACGTTCGGTGGCTATATCTTGAAAACGGAGCCCTTTATCAAAAAATCTGTAAAGTACTTTTCGATTGCAAATTCAATTGTGCATTAAAAAATAATGTCAAACTTGTTTTTGCATGAAAGTTCGATTTTTTCCAAAAATCACTGTTTTTTCAAAAATTCATGGCTAGGCGGCAGATTTTTTGACGATGTCTATGGCGCAAATGTTGCGGATTTTTGTCCCATAAAACATATCAAAAAATCTTGAAAATCAAAAAAATCGTATTTTGGGAAATTGAATTTTTTGTGAAACAAAAGTTGATAAAAAAATCTTCAATTTTTTTTCCGTGTACCTTTTTTTTCTCAAAAGTCCTCAACAATACCTACAACTTTGCCGAAGACACCAAATTGATCAGAAAATTCACTCAAAAGTTACAGCTGTTTGAATATTTACATACCATTTTTGCATGGACAGCAGCCAAAATTGTATGGAGACTTGTATGGGTGAACCAATGACACAAAATAGCTTATTTGGTCATAGGGAAGGCCCCAAAAAAGTTTGAGCCAAATAAAAAAATACAAATAAAATACATTTCCGGTTTTGGTAAAGAATTGCTCCATTCTTAAAATCTGAGCATATTGCAAAGAAATATTCAGCAATTCCCCACGAAAACAGCAAGATTCGAAAAAAAAGTTCTCCGATCGAGCTCAAAATTTTTCAGGGGGTTCCTTGGCTAAAATAATTAGACCTGTATTTTTTGTTTGGCCACTAGGGTGACCTACGCCGTGTTAGGGTGTTCCAAAAAATGTCAATTTTCGACGATTTTCGCAAAAAACCCTTTTTTCAAAAAATCATATCTCCGCGCCATTTCATTCGAATTTAGCTGTCTTAGGCGCAAAGGAAAGGTGATTAGTTTGGCTATTTGGAAAAATTAGTAAGAAGTTCCAAAAATCTAGCTTAACATTTGAAAAGGTCGTATGAAAACTTTAAATGTTGTTTCGAAGGTCTCGGTACCAAAGAGCCTACGTCTAAAAATATTTTTATCTGATTCCTCGGAAAATTTTACATAACATATCAAAAAATGGCGAAGTTATGTTTTCAATACTCTGAGATACGATTTTTTGAAAATAATAGCTGGGTTTTTCGACGCGCCACGCGCAAAAATGGGAAAATTACGAAAACGGGACAAAATTGACTTTTTTCACTAAAACTGCGATTACTTCAAAATTTCAGCGATGACCTTTACATGTTAGGGTATGTACCAAAAGTTGCGTATTTCAATTACGAAAATTTCACGTAAAACTTTCCGAGGAATCTGATAAAAATATTTTCAGACGTAGGCTCTTTGGTCCCAAGACCTTCAAAACAGCATTTTAAGTTTTCATACGACCTTTTCAAATGTTAAGCTAGATTTTTGGAACTTCTTTCTATTTTTCAAAAATAGCCAAACTAACCAAAAAAAAGTGTTTTTTTGCGAAAATCTACGAAATTTACCATTTTTCGGACCACCCTAACACGGTGTAGGTCACCCTAATGGGCAAACAAAAAAATACGGGTCCTATTATTTCGGCCAAGGAACCCCCAGAAAAATTTTGAGCTCGAGCGGAGAACTTTTTTTTCGAATCATGCTGTTTTCGTGGGGAATTGCTGTATTGTAATATTCTCAAATAAATTTAAAAAGGTGCTGAGACCGACAGTTAAAAAATCTAAACTGATCAAAATGACTAAAATAAAGCAAACAATTTGAACCACGTCGATAAGGCACGGCTGTTATCCATTTAGCAAAACGAGCGATCAACCAATAAACCTCCTTCAAAGTCAACCCTCCCTTTCATTTCAACCACTTTATGTAGAACCCTTGAAAAAATGTTCGGCACACTCAAAAAACAACACAACCACTTTGCAGCAAACCCTTCCTCGGGGTGGCATTCCGGTCTTCAAATCGATGGAAAAACGACGTTCGGTTTTGTGCTCTCCATGCAATAAATAAAATATATTCACTCACGTCTCAAGTCCTTTTACAAGGGGGGAGGGGGGTGAATAGGGAACATTCTGACGGTAAAAAGGCTCTTTAATCGAAAGCAAATCTGCCAAAATAAGCCGATCAGGCGAATCGGAGCTACTACTTTTAGGATGGTCTTTGGGGAAGTTAAGCCACGTTCCTTCAGCATCCTTTCGGAATCAATGTTGGTTTATGTAAAGATGTGAACACCTTGTTGTTATTTTTTTGGGGACATTTTATGGAATTTTTGTACTGGGTTGTCCAACCCCAACTCTGACCTTACCAAGGGCAACCATTCATTGCCCGACCCGTTCAACATCTTGAGAGTGTCGCCCATTCAGGAAAACTCGAACCCAAGCCCCATTTCGCAAAACACGAGACATCGTACAACACCATCATCGAGGGGCAAGCAACAAGGGCCAAGAAAACCCTCTTCTTTCCTTTCAGAGTGCTTTCGACCAGTGCCGGATATTCCAAGCCTACCAAACTGTAAATATTGACAGCCCCTCGCTTTTATGTCCTCCGATGACAACCGGCCTGTTCCGAGAAGTCTGGACGCACCAGTTTCAACTGGTTAAATCGAATAGAGCAACTACCAAGTACCAGGCGTTTTCATCGAACGTCACAAACTGATGTTCCTAAATCAATTACCAAGAAGAAGAAAAAGAACCTTTCACCGCTTTCCCCAGGTCACCGAGAACTGGTGAAAGTTGTGCGCGCCTTTTGACTCACGAGAATTTCTATTAAAGGATTAGAAGGATTCAAAGGCCTTTTCCCTTCCTCGCCGCTCGGGACGGTGATGCTTGAGACGCGGGAGCAGCGAACCGAAAATGATTTGGGAGGTTTTCTTGGAAGGAAACTTGTCATGAAAGGCAAACAGCACACACACACACTAACAAATACACAAGCACACACACACACACACTTAGGCGAAAGAGCATATTAATGAGCTTGTTCGTGGAAGGGGACAACGCCATTATCGGTGGTGACGACCGAAATTGACTGATGAAACGGAGTCGTTTGACTTCTTCGAGGCAACACACTTTAGTCGTTCGTAGGTAACAAGATTAGCAGAATGTTGTTGATACAGTTCCGATGCGATTATTAGGAAACTGACTCCGTGGCTAAATCGTTGCGGCTTTTGTCCTTCACACAGAAAGTTATGGGATCAAATCCCGGCCGGTCCTCTTGAAATTTGGACAGAATATGGACAGAACCTTCAAGTTATAGCAGCCGCAGAAACATAAATATTGTTGCCTAGTACAGTACAAAACCAAACAAATAACAGAGCAGAAAGAAGTCCAACCACCTTTCAAGTTTTTTACACCGAGGCCAATCTTCCGGTTAAAATTTCTCTTCCCAGCCATTTAAATTATCCTTCCGCCCTGTAATTTTCGCCAGCTTTCTCCCAGCACCCACCACCACGGCCCCGTTTGCATTAAAAGTTGGTATTCTTACTCTCATTTCCGCCCGGTGTGCCATAAAAAGATGATGATCGTTTCGAATTTCCAGCGCAGACGAGACTCTCATCTTTCGAAAAGTCCCTACCCACAGCCAGACCGTACTTATCAAATTTCAAAGGGGATTATATTGCTTACAATCATCTCCCTTCCAGGTGGAGAGTTTCCCAGTTTTCCCATCACGTTGCCCAGGTGTTTCACTCTTTCTGAACTCGACATCTCGAACTACAATAACCGGATTGGGAGCAAAAGCTGGGGGAAAAAATATCTTTTATTTCAACCGAGCTGCGGTGCACTTCAAACGAATCTCCAAACGGTACGATTCCCTGACAGCTCTGTCCTTCCTTCCCCGGAAGGGAGTAATCAATGAGCCATTCAGTTGGAGTTTTATTTTTTTTTGCGAGCGAGCTTAAATTTGTATAACTGTATAACTTTTACCAAAGGAAATTCGTTACCGTTTGCCTTCCTCTAGGCAAGTTTATTGCCGAGATTCCGGTGCATAAAGAAAGGAGTAAACTGTTTGAGGTTGAACGTAATTGGACGACTATCAAAGATATGATGGTTAAACTTGCCCCGTTGTGAGTTAAATTTCGTGTGCTCTACCGTGAAGTTTACCTGAAAAGAGAAAGAAATAAAGAAAAGTTTAGAAATTTGGAAAATAGAATGATTGTCGACAACAAAACAAATCTACATCTTTTTTCGATCAGAAAATTTCTTCAAAGCCCGAGCAGGTGGTTCAAATTCTGTTATTGTCAGGAGGTTAGAACTTGTTATTAAAACACCCAGATTAGCTTAAAACAAAATTAAAACAAAAATTTGTTTAAAAAAAACTATTTCTGTTATCAAAAATTATTACAAGAAAATTCGATAACAGAAAAAAATGTTACCGATTCCTTAATTTGGTATTGGTGAGATACAATAAAATATTACATAAATATTACAAAAAAAAAATAATCAAAATGTTTGAAAGTTCTTGCGATAACAAAATGACAAAATATTTATGATCAAGCTGTTGGTTTTTTTTTAAATTATTTATAAACCAAAAATCAAAGGAATATTTCAATCAAGGGGTTTCCAGCATCAAGGATTACTGACCAGTCGAAATGGAATTACCAGGATTGCTGGCAATATGTCACGAATTAATATGATTTCCCAGAATTACTTGGGATTTCCAGAAACCACGCAGAATTGCTCAAATTTATAAAAATAACTTGGAATTACTGCCTAGCTTCCAGCATATTGAGAAAAGTCTTTGCAATTGGATCGAATGACAGCTGTCAAATGCGCAAAACCCCGTGCTTGGCAATAGTGCGTCCAACCCGGGAATTCCCGGCACAAAATTCCTGGGATTTTTATAAGTTTTACGGGAATTCCCGGAATCAAACAAAAATCTTTATTTGGCATGGAAATTACATTAGTATTACAATTTATAAGTTTAAACTTTTCTAAAAATTTTCATAAGTTGGTACCATTTTATTTGTTGCCATTTTTTAGACATCTTAAACCAATTTTTAAGCTGTTTTAGTCATGTCATATAGTAATAAATTCAAAATACATATTTATAAGATACTTATTTAATTTGAATTAGTAATTTGGTGCATATAAAATTCAAAGCACAACAGAGAACAACAAAAATTTCTATAAGCTATCTTAAAACTGCAATCCTTATTTAGATTGATATTATTAGTATTGAGCTAATTCTATAAATTTAAAGCTTGAAAAACATAGCAAATGTAAAGAAAACATAGATTTTTTAACTTTTTCAAAAACTTCCCGGGAAAATATAAATATTTTTCCCGTTTTCCCCGGCAACTCAAAACCTGGGAAAATATGACGTCCTGCTTGAAAATCATCGAACAATTGGGTAAACACCAACATTAGTTTGACAACTGTTTTTGGCGTTTGAGTGCATTTTAAATTCAAAGCACAACAAAGAACAAACAAAAAAAATCTTTAAAGTTATCTAAAAGTGCTATCCTGGTTAAGATTGATATTAATAGCACAGAGCACTCTGTGTTAATAGTATTGAGCTTATAGTATGATTTTAAAGCATAAAAAAAATAACAAATATAAAGAAAAGATTTTATGATGTTTTCAAAAAATTCCAAGGAATAAAAAAAAAGTTCTGCCGATTTACCTTTAAAGAATTACTAGTAGTTATTTGAATTGATGGGAAATACACGAATTACTGAGTAACTATGGAATTACACGAATTACTACGGAATTACTAGGTTATCCAGAATTCCAGGAATTACTGCAGAATTGCGAAGTAATTCTGGAATTACTGAATTACTTACTCAAAATCCGTGTGTTCCTGTACTAGCTTTAACTATGGCTTCTTACATGAAAATTAATAGGCATTAAATAGAATCATAAAAGGTTCATCGAAATTATCTTTTTAACAGTTAATTTCTGTTATATTATTATTTTCCGAAGTATGTTTTCACAAAAAAGAACCATGGAATTACCAGGATTACTGGGATTATTAGGTATTACCAGGATTACTCTGGAATTACTCAGTAAATCCGGAATTACAGAATTACTTGCTCAAATTCCAAGTAATTCCGGATTAGTGACCAGTCTGACACGATGCTGGAAACCCCTTGATTTCAATATCAATAATTAAAAGAATCAACTGAGCAACTCTCATTGAATTGAGCCAAACATTGAATATTACGCCCATTTAAAATGCTAGTCTTGATTTAAAAAAATTCAAAATATTTTTTTCGAAAAGATCGGAAAATTTCACGAATTTTTCATGTATTAAAATTGAAAATCGGACCATTATTTGCTGAGATATGGTCATTAGAAAATGGTGGGTTGTTTTGGTGAGATTAAGAAAACTTCAATTTTCGTGTTTTTTTTTTCTTAAAGCGGCTCTATCTCAGCAACCCGAGGTCCAATCTTCAATGTCTCTTAGACAATTTGAAAGCAAATTTTCTTAACTTCTCAAAAAAATATTTATAGAAATGGTCACTTATGGTCACTATCTTTTCAAATTGAAAAACTGCAAATATTTCGCTAAAATCAAACTTTCGGTGGCTATATCTTGAAAACGGAGCCCTTTATCAAAAAATCTGTAAAGTACTTTTCGATTGCAAATTCAATTTTGCATTAAAAAATAATGTCAAACTTGTTTTTGCATGAAACTTCGATTTTTTCCAAAAATCAATCTTTTTTTAAAAAACAAGTCGTAGTTTCAACCAATCAGGCTCATATTTGGGGGAAAGGTGTGTCTACTGGATACACGTCTGCCATATTAGTGGCTTTAGTTATGGGCGCTCTCTTGAAAAGTAATTCATAAATGTTTGATTATGGGGTGTAAAAGTAAATTATGGACAAAAAATACTTTTTCGCTCGTAGGCTGCCATTTACACCAAAACTAATATTTCTTCAAATTTCTTTCGACTTTCCATAGGGATTAAGTTGGGCTACAATGTCCTTTCATTAGATTTGGCCAAAATTTAGAATATACCCAGAATCCAGGGCTGTCTCATTGTTCCCCACTCATTTCAGCCCATGAGTAACAATGAGACACTTTGATTTTTCTTCAATACACTTTTCAAAATCGATGGAAATCTTTCAAAACATGAATTAAAAGTGATTTTTGGCATATTTATAGAGTTGAAACTTGATTTATACAAAAATACTAAGTTATTTGGTATTAATAAATGGATTTTACAAAATTTCAATACTTTTTAGTGTAACTTTTGTTATTAAAAGTTTCATGTTGGCAAAATTGCTCTAAAATGTTCAAGGCAAGCCACTTGCAATGAAACAATACAAAAACATGATGTTTTGCTAGAAAAGATTTGATTTTCGTAAAGTGTCTCATTGTTCCCCAGCTGTCTCATTGTTCCTGCCAAGTGCGTCTACAATGAGACAGTTGAATAACTCTGGCTGTAGATGTCGGATCGATCTCATATTTTGGTCAATGTTAGAACACATTAAAAGAAAAAAAAGCTCATTAAAACATGCTAATGGAAAAATTAGAAAAATCGTTGAAAGTTGAAAACCAAAAGTGTCTCGTTGATGACTACTCTACCCTACCTATTTTTTTCTCAAAAGTCCTCAACAATACCTACAACTTTGCCGAAGACACCAAATTGATCAGAAAATTCACTCAAAAGTAACAGCTGTTTGAATATTTACATACCATTTTTGTATGGACAGCAGCCAAAATTGTATGGAGACTAGGGTGCCCAGAATATGGGACTTTTTTCAAAACCTCGCTTCACAAGCTGAATATTGATCCTTGACCTATTTTAGGACTCTGGGCCAAATATGAGCAAAATCGGTCATCATTTACCCATTGATACTCGTAGGTGAAGTTTGCATGGGAAAAATCGAAAAAATGTATCGAAACCCCAAGTTTCTTACGGTTTGGTCTGCACGGTTCGCTACTTCCATCCAAATATTCCCAAAAGTGAGATTCTTATTGAAAATTTAATGCTCTACAACTTTAGGCTCGGGTATCAATGAGTTAATCTCATCCAATATCGCTCAAAATTTACACAGTTGCTTAAAATAACCCAAAAAACCGTTTTCCGCTTGTGGAGCCGGGGGTCATTTTTTCTGGGCACCCTAATGTAGACTTGTATGGATGAACCAATCACAAAAAATAGTTTATTTGGTCATAGGGAAGGCCCCCACAAAGTTTGAGCCAAATAAAAAAAAAACAAATAAAATCCATTTCCGGTTTTCGTAGAGAATTGCTCAACTTTCAATTTTTTTACTTTAAAAAAAGTTTAGGTACAAAGACCCCATTTCATAGCCAAAATAATGTCCTTGACAAAGTTGGTCAAAATATTCCCATAGTTCTGTCCATATTGAGCAAAATAAGAAATAATAACAAGCCGGGACCGTGGTGTAGGGGTTAGCGTGATTGCCTCTCACCCAGTCGGCCTGGGTTCGATCCCAGAAGGTCCCGGTGGCAAATTTTGAGACGAGATTTGTCTGATCACGCCTTCCGTCGGACGGGAAGTAAATGTTGGCCCCGGACTAACCTAAAAAAAAGGTTAGGTCGTTAGCTCAGTCCAGGTGTAGGAGTCGTCTCCCTGGGTCCTGTCCTGGTGGAGTCGCTGGTAGGCAGTTGGACTAACAATCCAAAGGTCGTCAGTTCGAATCCCGGGGTGGATGGAAGCTAAGGTATAAAAAGAGGTTTGCAATTGCCTCAACAATCAAGCCTTCGGATACCTAGTTTCGAGTAGGAATCTCGCAATCGAGAACGCCAAGGCAATGCTGTAGAGCGAATAATTTGATTTGATTTTGAAGAAATAATAACAAATTGGGTTAAGGAAAATTGGTCAGAATTTGTCCATAGCTAAAGTAAAATTAATCAATAAAAGTTCAAGATGGTATGTCAGAGACATAACCGAAAGACATAGGACCAAACAGTTTGAATGTGTTTTTGGATTGCTAGTGAAATCTGAATTAAGATTACTTTATTTTGTTTCATAGATTTGTCGGCAAAATTGTCATAAATGTTCTCCCAAGGTGAACCTTCTATGAGGGCACCGGCAACTCCAGGTTGTGGCCACTACGGTCGAAATGTCAATTTTCATGTTCAGTATCAAAAACCATGAATTTTGATATCCATATTGCCACAACTCGTATGGTTCTGTTAAAGACCCTCCGGGCCCCGGGGAAACCTGCTTTGAGATCACCGGTCACTCAAGGTTGTGGCCACTACTGTCGGAATGTCAATTTTCATGTACAGTATCAAAAACCATGAATTTTGATACCAATATGCCACAACTCGTATGGTTCTGTAAAAAGTCCTCCGGGCCCCGGGGGAACCTGCTTTAAGGGCACCGGCCACTCCAGGTTGTGGCCACTACTGTCGAAATGGCCATTATGTTCAGTATCAAAAACCATGAATTTTGATACCCATATTGCCACAACTCGTATGTTTCTGTAAAGGTCCCCCCAGGCCCCGGAGGAACCTTCTTTGAGGGCACCGGCCACTCCAGGTTGTGGCCACTACTGTCAAAATGGCCATTATTATGTTCAGTATCAAAAACCATGAATTTTGATACCCATATTGCCACAACTCGTATGTTTCTGTAAATGTCCCCCCAGGCCCCGTGGGAACCTTCTTTGAGGGCACCGGCCACTCCAGGTTGTGGCCACTACTGTCAAAATGGCCATTATTATGTTCAGTATAAAAACCATGAATTTTGATACCCATATTGCCACAACTCGTATGTTTCTGTAAATGTCCCCCCAGGCCCCGGGGGAACCTTCTTTGAGGGAACCGGCCACTCCAGGTTGTGGCCACTACTGTCAAAATGGCCATTATTATGTTCAGTATCAAAAACCATGAATTTTGATACCCATATTGCCACAACTCGTATGTTTCTGTAAATGTCCCCCCAGGCCCCGTGGGAACCTTCTTTGAGGGCACCGGCCACTCCAGGTTGTGGCCACTACTGTCCAAATGGCCATCATTATGTTCAGTATAAAAACCATGAATTTTGATACCCATATTGCCACAACTCGTATGTTTCTGTAAATGTCCCCCAGGCCCCGTGGGAACCTTCTTTGAGGGCACCGGCCACTCCAGGTTGTGGCCACTACTGTCGAAATGGCCATTATTATGTTCAGTATCAAAAACCATGAATTTTGATACCCATATTGCCACAACTCGTATGTTTCTGTAAATGTCCCCCCAGGCCCCGAAGGAACCTTCTTTGAGGGCACCGGCCACTCCAGGTTGTGGCCACTACTGTCGAAATGGCCATTATTATGTTCAGTATCAAAAACCATGAATTTTGATACCCATATTGCCACAACTCGTATGTTTCTGTAAATGTCCCCCCAGGCCCCGGGGGAACCTTCTTTGAGGGCACCGGCCACTCCAGGTTGTGGCCACTACTGTCGAAATGGCCATTATTATGTTCAGTATAAAAAAACATGAATTTTGATACCCATATTGCCACAACTCGTATGTTTCTGTAAAGGTCCCCCCAGGCCCCGGAGGAACCTTCTTTGAGGGCACCGGCCACTCCAGGTTGTGGCCACTACTGTCGAAATGGCCATCATTATGTTCAGTATAAAAACCATGAATTTTGATACCCATATTGCCACAACTCGTATGTTTCTGTAAATGTCCCCCCAGGCCCCGGGGGAACCTTCTTTGAGGGAACCGGCCACTCCAGGTTGTGGCCACTACTGTCAAAATGGCCATTATTATGTTCAGTATCAAAAACCATGAATTTTGATACCCATATTGCCACAACTCGTATGTTTCTGTAAATGTCCCCCCACGCCCCGAGGGAACCTTCTTTGAGGGCACCGGCCACTCCAGGTTGTGGCCACTACTGTCGAAATGGCCATTATTATGTTCAGTATAAAAAACCATGAATTTTGATACCCATATTGCCACAACTCGTATGTTTCTGTAAATGTCCCCCAGGCCCCGGGGGAACCTTCTTTGAGGGCACCGGCCACTCCAGGTTGTGGCCACCACTGTCGAATTGGCCATTTTTCATGAGAACCGCCGCATCATAGCGACTTCCACGCCGTCCGCTTCGCTCGAATTTCCTCCTTCTGCTGCCGGTGGTTCTTCCTTCTGGTTGCTGGTCCTCTTCTTCTATTGGCCGCTGCTGCTGCTGCTCCGCGCCGGCCCGACGTGCACAGTTCGAGTGCTCGTTCCAAAGTGACTTGCTTTTGCGAAATTTTCTGCTTAAATAGCGGCACAGCCGGAGAACGGCACAAAAGGGGCGCGGTCTCGAATGCATACGGTCGCTCTGATTGGTCATCTGTCCGATTTGTACTGAAAAATTACTCATTTTGATTGCATGTTTTAAGTGCTTTAACTATGTTTAGTCAGACTATCTATGTAGTTAAACAATAGCTGAAGTCTTCCTCTTTCGATTGGTGGTCCAACCATCTGGATTGATTCACAGGGAAAAAAGATATAAGCGTTCAAAATGTCCCCTTTTTTAACGCTTAAAAGTGACGCTTTGGATCGAATTTCTGAACTGGCCCCCCAATATAGTAAGTAAAGACATAGTCCTATGTCAAAAATTAAAAACGCATTAGGATATGACGGATAAACTGATGATCATGACTTTCTTATAACAAAATTAGATATTTCAACAGGACTTGTTATTGAAATGACCACTGTTTTGTTATCTGCCCGGTATGATACAGTTTTTGTATATTTACGTACCATTTTTGTATGGGCAGCTGCCAATATTGTATGACGACTTTTCTGATTCCACCAATGACTCAAAATGGCTTAATGGCTTACATAAAAAAAAGCTAAAAATACACAAAACCGATTTCGTAGAGAACTGCTTAAGGCTCTCTAGTTAAACTTTGTAATGAGTTCAATAATCAATTCTACTCTTCATAAAAAAAACAAAGGTTCGCTTTAAGGTGATAGACGGTGTCCTTCACTTTTGGGGTAATGACTGTCAATGATGTTTCTGAATTCAGGGTCCAGAAATAGTAAATTGAAATGAAAAAATAATCACTATATGTAAAACGCTTCTACAAAAAACACAAAGAAACCCTTTTTGATTGAAACATTCTGAATCAAGATTTGAATGTTTTTTTCTAAAATAAACACGGCCGCCAAATGGCCGATTGGGGATGATGCCTTCCAGAGCCTTAAAAATTCCAATTACTTTCGCAGTGCCAACATCTCTCCAAAATCAACTGCATCCGTATCTCACACACCAACTATCACAAGCTCGAGCCCCTAATTGAATTACCAAGTCAAGCTTGGGCCCTCGCAAGAACTCAAGGCCCGACAAATGCAGCTCAGCTACATCAAAAACAACGTACCGAAAGCATCGACAAAAAACTAATTCATTTTCCAGCTTTTCCAACACATCTCAGTCAGAGGAAAAACAATTTTACAATTTTTCTGGCTCGGTAACTTTCTTATCGTATGTCTAGTAAAATAAAAAAGCTTTCACCACTCTCTCCATGCTCAGTTCGCCCGGGAATTTCGATACGGATCAAACTCTCGTCCAGAAGTCCAGCCCCGAAGGAAAACGAAGAGCTGCATTTAGCCTTGCGCTCGGCAAAGCAAATAATCTCCCAACTCGGACGATTTGACCGGCTGATGTGAAGCGAGCAAAACTGCACCCGGGATGCAGCCAGCTGTGGAAGAAACGAACAAACAAAAAAACACACACCGGATTCCATTTGGCAAATCAGCAGAAGCTTGTCCCTCTCGTGGGCATCACCAAGCTCAGCCGATAATTGAATCAGCCGCACTAATTTACTGCCAACCAGGTGGTCCCCTGCGGAGGTGAAGATTGGAAAATTCTCCGACTCTTTGAAGTTGGGGCCAGCTAGGGAAAAAAGTTTTTCACACACACGGTGTACCTGGAGTTGATTGGAAATCCTGTGAGTTGTTTGGAATTCGCCTGAAGGTATGCAAGGAAATTAAAATTCGATAACTGAATTAAGTGAAAATCTGCAGCGGAATAACGTCATGATTCGAATTCCCGGACGCTTCGAAACCCGGACACTTCATCTTGTTTTATCAATTATTTGGATATATGTTCGCATTATGAATGTCAAAACTGTGTTATTTGATGAACTCCAACATCAAATTTCATTTGAAAATTGTTTGAACGCTGTAGTTAATGCCAAAACAATTAAATAAAATAAAATTATAAGTTTATTAAAAATGCGAAACATTTCACTTGAAATATTTCATAGGCGTTCGAAGCACCGGGAAGGCAAAGCAGAAATTTATGGTTTCGATTTCCTTAAATTCTAGTTAATTTTCATATAAACTATCGATTGTTTTGATGTTAACAGCTTATTTGAGACCTAAAGAATGCCATTCACTAACATTTCAGTCCAAATTTGTGCGATTCATAAGTAAAATTGAGTGTCCGGAATTCGAAGCAAAAGTGTCCGGATTTCGAATCAACTTTTATCAGTGTCCGGAATTCGAAGCACAACAAGTCATTTTAATTTTAAAATTCTGATGAAAAATTGTTAGAAAAGACATATTTTGCATGCATTTTCTTGAAAATGACTGTTTATACTACATCCTTATGATATTTCTACATTTCCAACTTATTACATGATTTTTTTGCCAGCTATAATAAAAATGATATGCTACTAAGTGTCCGGATTTCGAATCATGACGTTATGGATGAGCGGGTTTAGAGAGTTGATACCTGAGGGAGTGCAAAAAGATGCAACTGTCATGTTTTTTTTTGGCATTAGCAAGTCAAACTAATCATATCTTTTCGTGTAAAAATATGAATAACTTTAAATCTTCATATATCTTGCGGACTTTAAGAACATAGTTTCGAACTATAGAGGAGGGTGAAGAGACTCGATCAAACAATTCATGCATAAACAAATACATATTATATAAATTAAAAAGTTCTGCTGTATAATGTAAATTCTCGTTTTTAGTAAAAGTTGCAATGTAGTTTTTAGAAATAGTCGCAGTATAGTTGAAATTTCTCCCAAAACGATTGTTCCCTTATTCTCTTACACCACAAAACGAGCAACCTCCTAGGGGAGGGGCTTAAACTTTCAACGATGCAACAAAACCCTCGAACCTTGCAACTTTTGTGTCACTCAGCGTGAAATACGATTCCCAACGTCGTCGAGTTCCAATCCATCGAGCATTCCTTTCGATCTGTGCCAGGATTCCGAGGAAAACCCAGCAATGCCAAAAAGCAGCAGCAAGGAGAGGTGAAATCGAATCCCCAGGTGTTATAACTCTTTCAATTTACACAGTTGAACGTTTGCACGTCTCCCTCCCGTAGTAGCTGACGGTTTGACGGTTTAGATCCAAAAGACGTATCGTCACACCATGGGGAGGGCCCAGAAGGTACGGAAAGTTCAAGTGAGTCTCGGTACACCGGCGAGCGAGCTTCAGAGTTCGACGTTGATGGCTTCCGCATGGTTTCCGTTTTTCGAGCGACAAAGACTAGGTTGGATATGGAGAGACACTTCAATTTAACCGTCGCTTGTGTTTGGGCGAAGCGAGATTTCTCAAGTGTTTGATAAGCTTTTCGACGCCGCTGCATGGTGGCGCTCTGATGTGTACGCATTCTTGGAATCACTTGAACGCCCGACGGAGGTCGTGCATTTTTAAATAGCCTTTTATGTAACGCTGCACGACTTTTGAGGGTTGTTCTAGGTGCAATGCACTTGAGAGTTGCTTTTGTGAGGGTTAGTTTCTTGTGAACTTTGACTGTTGATTAAGTTGACAGAGTTAGTACTTACCTGAGAAACCATTGCAGTCGAAATTAGTCATAGCCTTTGCACTTACTTTCTTCAACTACCATCGTTGCACAAAAATATTTATCAACCTAAAGTAGCGCCCTAATTTTGGCACCTCTTTACAAAGAGATTCCTGCCGACATTTTCGTCACTCGTGTTCTTTCATCTTAACATTTTCACGATAACGTGCCGTTCTCCACTCACAAGATAAAACAAAACAGTCGGCTTTCATTTTTAAAACATCACTCTACCACAAACGAAACACTATTTCAGCCAACTTTCCACTTCAAAAAGGGACTATATCTCACGTTACGTGTCGGTGGGTTCCCATGAAACTAGAAAACATCCTTTGTTGCACCCACCCACCTTTCTGCTCAATACCAAGCAAATTTTCCTCTTCTCTTCAGCTTTTTCCCCGTTAATCCCGTGACGTGTTTATTTATTTTTCTTGTCCCTCGAAGTGCTCGAACCTTTCTTTTTTTTCTCTCTCTCTCTCTCTTGTAAGTAGTTTTAGTGGTAAAGAGCAAAATGACGTTTTTGCACTGCCAAGCCTGGACCAGGAAGCAGGCGAAGACAATAAATCTCAAGGGAAATGCCGCTTCTTCTTCTCTCTTCTGCTGGTCACCGATTTCAAGCGAAGCTCTGATTTGTAGTTTATGGCAGAGGGAAAATTGAACGAACAAAGGGACAACAAAGGATCAGCCAATCATGTGGGGGTTGGTGAATGCAACGGATTTTTGTTAAGAGGAGCTTACCGGGACGTAAACAAGGCTTGCCTTTGTCTGCATCCAATGCTCGGTGTAGACGCGTAGTGAACATTTATAAAGATCCGGAAATATCTTCAAACCGGACATTACAATTAGACTTATTCTCATAGGAAGGAGGAAATATCAGGTAGATTCACCTGACCACAGGGGGGCTACCAAGAACAAAAGGAAATATCAAAGGGTTAATGAGATTAGTGAGAAGGTAGACACCATGTGGCGAGGTAGTTAAAAGGATTACATGACAAGGAAGGAAGTGTGTAAATCTGATTAATCCGTCCCGCTTACTCTTATGCTGATCAATAATTTAAACTATATACTTCAGTAGTGTAACACGTAGGTTTAATGTTATATTGTAAAATTTTCCAAATAAAAGTTAAGTTCGGAGATCACTCCCAAAAACAACTGTTTTACTTCAGTCAATTGAGAACTCCTCATCCTCGTATTGGAACGAGCAGTCTCCAGCAGCCAGCAGTCTCCAGCAGTCACCCGGGATCAGCACCAGCAGTTCTACTTGGAGTCGTCGGCAGCCAGAGCGTAAGTTCCGCAAATTAAAAACGTCCCCACACGTTTTTACATGGTGGCTCTGCAGAGAGGATTAGGAGAAGTGCTTGTCGGAATCAAGCACTGAGGACTCCGAGCTTCCGGTCAGTCGAAATCTGATCGTGATCGTAAGTAAAAGCGTGTCCGACGCTATAGAGCGGACAAGTGATCAAGTGTGAGCAGTGTCAGGCTCAGTTAGTGCAGACGAATTATCGTCAAGAGTGTAAAAGCGTCTCCGACGCTCTAGAGCGGTCAAGTGACCAAGTATGAGCAGTGTCAGGCTCAGATAGTGTAGACGAGTTATCGTCAATAGTGAATAATCCTGGACAATAGTCCAGAAGAACACAGTGAACGATCCTGGGCAAGAACCCAGAAGAAGAAGAAAGTAAGAAGAACCTTTTTCAACATTAAAACTTTACTTCAAGTAAAGGGAAGACTGGATGAAAATTCAGAGATCCGCTTGGTTGCAGAAAATCACCAAAAATAGTAAAAAAAAAAAAAAAAACCTTTTAATAGATAGGTGATTTCAAGAAGTGAAGTGAGTGGTTAAAGGAAGACTAGAAACACATATATAAATAAAAAAAAATATATATAATAAAGGAATAAAAACTGTAAGATTGCAAAGCAGATTTAGTGCAAAGCGAGTGATAAAAAAAAAAAAATATAAGAAGTAACACAGCGAGGTCGAACATCAAGAAGCAACATCGAGCATCAACATCGACAAAGCAACATCGAGCATCAAGAATCGACGAAGCAACATCAAGCATCAAGGATCGACGAAGCATCATCGAACATAAGGTATTTAGAAATATGGATCACAAATTCATAGTGAATCCAAATGGTAGGTGCAGGAGTTGCACCAATCTTGATGATCAGCACATGCTAATGTGCAGTCATTGTGATCGGTTCTTCCACCTGCAATGTGTAGGACTTGGCCGTATGCCAAATAAGAATGAAAACTGGCACTGCATCAAGTGTGATGCAGTTGCCAAGACTTTACAAAGTTTTGACCAAAAGGTCAAACAATTAGAAAAAAGTATTGAGGATGTTTCAACTAAACCCTCAACAGAAAACAAAGATATATTGACTTGCCAGTTTTTACAAGGCATAGTCAATAAATTAGAAGGACTGTCAGTTCAACCAAGAACTGCAGATTCATTTTTATTTAGGCAAACTTTAATAGACTTGCCAAAATTCAACGGCTCTTTTAAAGATTGGCCAAAATTTAAACAAACTTTCTTTGAAACCACCAAGCTTGGTAATTTCTCTGACATAGAGAACTTAAACCGGCTTGAAAAATGTTTAAAAGGAGAAGCTCTACTTAGAGTCAACTCCCTTTTATCGGATTCTAGTAACGTCAGCAAAATTATGAACGTTCTAGAAGAGCGATTTGGGAGTATTGAACAAATTTACAACGGATTAATGAACGATATTATAAAAGTTCGTAATCCGAGTTATGATAACCCAAAATCCATGGTTGATTTTATATCAGCCATCGGAGATTTGGTTATTAATATGGAGAGTCTTCGTCATGAAGAATATTTAAACGATCCTCGACTAGTTCGGGATCTAATGAAAAAACTTCCACCTGGTCTTCAGAACCAATGGTTAGATAATATAAACGAAGAAAAAACGCTATCATCACCTATCAATCCTTATAAAGCTCCAACGATAAAAGATTTTTACACTTTTCTAAAACCAAAAGAAAAGGTAGCCATTGCAAAATTAGTCGATTCTGATAGTTCAAATTCAAGAACTAAATCAGAACGAATTCTTTACACACAGGATACAAGCCAAATTAGCTGTATCAAGTGTAATTTAAATAATCACAAACTAATACAATGCTTTAAATTCAAAAAAATGACACCAGAAGAAAAGCAAAAATTTGTGACGGAAAAGAGGTTATGCTTCTCTTGTTTAGGAGCAAATCACGTAACAAAACAATGTCGATCTGCTCGAATTTGTAATATAAATAATTGCAAAAGTAAGCATAATAGGATGCTTCATGGAAACAAACCAGATTCTGGATCAGGAAGGGTATCAACAGAACATACAGTAAACTGTCATGTTAAAAGGTACAACAAGGTCTTTTATCAAATTGTTCCAATAACGTTGATAAATGGTAACAACAAAGTTAAAACCTTTGCCTTTCTTGATTCCGGCTCATCAGTAAGTCTCATAAATGCTGATACTGCAGAGCAACTTCAGGTTAAGGGAGTATTTAAACCAATGACATTAGCATGGACAAATGGAGATACCCAAGAGGACTCCAAAAGCATGTCAGTGCAAATAAGCATCAAATCTTCCAACAATAGTAGATTTAACGTTAAAGATCTACGCACTATCGAGAACTTAAAACTTCCAACACAATCTCTAGACATTAACTGTCTTAGAAAGCAGTTCTCGTATTTAAAAGATGTTCAATTAGAATCATATGAAAATGCAACACCTACAATACTATTGGGTTTGCCTCACGCTTACTTGTTCAAAGGGGAAAAAGAAATATCAGGACAATTTTCTGAACCTGTAGCAAAATTGACTAAGTTAGGGTGGGTATTATATGGCAATAGTAAACATGACGCCCATAACAACAACGAACATTTATTTGTAATTTCAGAAGACATAGATGATGAGCAATCAATTAAAGAAATGATGTCCAAATTCTTTTCGGTTGAATCTTTGGGAGTAAAAGTTCCCGAAAACGTTCTTATTTCTAAATCAGATGAACGTGCCTTACAAATAATGGGCAAAACATTAGTACCAACAGAAAAGGGATATGAAATTGGTCTATTATGGAAGGATGACAATGTTAATCTTCCTAATAGCTTCAAAACAGCTCTGAATAGATTCCTCCTTTTAGAAAAAAAGAGCGCTAAGGATCCTTCATTGAAGGAATGGTATAACAATAAAATAGATGAATATTTGGGTAAAGGTTACCTGAGAAAGTTAAGCCCACAAGAATCAGTAGCGGAACTTCCGAGAACCTTTTACCTGCCCCACTTCATAATTGAAAATAAAAATAAAGAACCCCCAAAACGAAGATTGGTCTTCGATGCGGCGGCAAAAATTAACGGTATTTCATTAAATTCTCAGTTGTTATCTGGGCCTGATATGACCGAATCATCTCTAGGAATTAAAATGCGCTTTAGGGAGGAACCAATAGCTGTATCCGGTGATATACAGGAGATGTTTCATCAGGTGGGAATTCGTAAGGAGGATAGAAACTCTCAAAGAATTGTTTCTCGAAAAAATCCTAATGAACGTTTAGACATCTATGAAATGCAAGTAATGACCTTTGGTGCCACTTGTTCTCCAGCCTGTGCACAATACGTAAAAAACACTAACGCAAAACAATTTTTGAACACTTGTCCAGAGGCAGTTGAAGCTATTTTAAAAAATCATTACGTGGATGATTATCTAGACAGTTTCAACGATTTAAACAAGGCAACAAAGATTGTGTTAGATGTGATAAAAATCCACGACAAAGCACACTTTAAGATGAGAAATTTTATCTCAAACTCAAAATCATTGTTGGCAAATTTACCCAGCGATAGAATAACTGCATTGAACGAAATCAAATTAGACATGGACGAGAACGTTTTTGAAAAAGTACTCGGCATGTACTGGAATACGGATAAAGACAATTATAAATTTAAAATAACCGCCAAATTTGATGAGATACAAGATCCTACAAAAAGACAGTTATTGTCGTTTGTTATGAGCATTTACGATCCCCTAGGTTTGATTGCACACATAACGATACACTCAAAGATCATTATGCAAGACCTTTGGCGTGTTGGAATAGAGTGGGATGATAAAATTCCAGATTCAGTAAAAGAAGATTGGTCTACGTGGATAAAACTATTATCTACACTAAACAACCTTAGAATTCCTAGATGTTATTCATATGCAAAGAATATTATCAAAAGAGAACTACATGTATTTTGTGATGCGTCAGCAAGAGCGTACGCTACCGTCATCTATATCAGAACTATACATGATAAGGGAATTGATTTGACAATAGTAGCAGGTAAATCAAAAGTTGCCCCTACAAAAATTATGTCAATACCTCGTTTGGAACTACAAGCTGCTGTATTAGGAACAAGACTAGCAAATACTGTGCAAAAGGAAACACGGTTGGAAATTAATACAATAACTCATTGGTCCGACTCAAAAACAGTTTTAAGCTGGATAAAATCTGAAGTCAGGAAATATAAGCAATTTGTGCAATACAGAATAAGTGAAATCTTAGATACCACAGTAGAGTCTCAATGGCAATACATTGATACAGCCAACAATCCCGCAGACGAAGGAACTAAAATGATAACAACACAATCAAAATGGGTTTCCGGTCCAGATTTTTTGAAAACTTACGATAACCTTTGGAAAATTGGAGATAAAGGTTCCCCAGATCTGAGCCATGAGGAATTACGACCTATTTTTACCATAGCAGCTATAGATAAACCAAATTTTGATTGGTTGAACATTGAATGGTGCTCTGATTGGACCCGTTTAAAAAGGTCGGTATGTATAGTAATGAAATACATAGATTGGTTAAAACATAAATCAAAACAGACAACATTTGATAAAAATATTACAGCCTTTGATATGGAAAAGGCAGAAATAATCCTTATCAAGAAGGCACAATGGGACTCGTTTAGCGATGAAGTGTTGGACTTGACAACTAAAAATAGAATCGAAGAAGAGAGTAATATTAAACCACTAACACCAATCTTAGATAAAAATGGCGCACTGGTTTCAAACACTCGGTACGTCAATGCTAAATGCTTACCATATGGAGCTAGACAACCATATATTTTGCCTAAAGCTCATTATGTTTCACAACTCATTTTGAAAAAACATCACGAAATCTTTTACCATAAAAAGAGAGATGTTGCAATCGCTGCAGTGAGATTGAAATACCATATAATTCAGATAAAAGCAGCTATGAATAAAGTTGTCAATAGATGCCAATATTGCAAAAACAATAAGGCGAAGGCTTACGTTCCACAAATGGCGCCTTTACCTGAATGCCGAATTCAACCGTACGTAAAACCATTTACGCATACAGGAGTAGATTATTTTGGTCCTTACAATGTCTCAATAGGTAGAAGGACCGAAAAAAGATGGGGAGTCGTTTTTACATGTATGACGACAAGAGCAGTTTATTTGGAAGTTGCACACGATCTAAGTGCAGACGCCTTTTTGGTCTGTTTAAACTCCGTTCAAAGCAGACGGGGGAAGATAAAGTTCTTGTATAGCGACAATGGCACCAACTTTGTAGGTGCAGATAATGAGTTAAAGAAAATTCGCTATAGGCTTGCGTCTGATGGAATCGTTTGGACCTTCAATCCTCCATTATCCCCTCATTTTGGAGGAGCATGGGAACGAATGGTAAGAGAAATTAAGTCCTTGCTTCCTAGCGATACTATGCCTGAACATACGCTTAGAGCACTCCTCACTGAAATTGAATTTATTATAAACTGCAGACCACTTACATCTATATCGTTAGATGCAACGGATGACGAACCTATTACCCCGCATCATTTCTTAATGGGATGTGCAGGAAGTACTGAGACGTCACTAAACGATGTTTCTAAAGCCGAAGCCTCAAGGCAACAATGGAAAAGAGTACAACTCTTAGCAAAGAATTATTGGGACAGGTGGTTACACGAGTACCTGCCCACTCAGGCAAAACGATCAAAATGGTCAAAGGTTGTAAAAAATGTGAAAGTTGGCGATATAGCACTTATAGCAGACGACAATCAGAAAGCCAAATGGAAAAAGGGAATGATAATAAAAATTCATACTGGCAAAGACGGTAATGTAAGATCAGCAGTGGTAAAAACCGCTAATGGTGAATATACTAGACCAGTCGTGAAATTAGCAGTTTTAGATGTTTTGGAACCATCTAAACCTAAGGAAACTGAAAAACAAACTAAAAATATACAAGAACAAAACCCAGTACATTTTGTAGGCTATACAAAGGTTATTGAAAAACCAAAAGCCAACTGGGGTATAAGAAAACAAGTAGACATAGATGAAGTTAAAAAATTAGCTTCAAGGTTATCTGCATCCGACCCTAAACCAAAGAGGAGGAAAATTATTAGACCCTGCACCTGGATGAACATTTTAACAACGTTGTATTTTATATGTTTATTCCTTGGAAAATCCCTTGGATTTCAAGGATCTGGATTAATTGCATATGATTGCAGCAATCCTGAGGTAAATTTAACTAGCTACTCTCTCTTGGACGTGGCTTCATGTTTACCACCGACAACTAATCTGTCAACACAGGAAATATATATTCAGGTGTTACAAAAAAAGGTGAACAAGGAGACAAAAGTTTTTCAATGTAAAGTTATAATACAAAGAAAAATTAGGCATTGTGGGATGCATTCGCACACATCGGATTATTACAAAGGGTATGAATACATAGTTAAAGATTTTACTTCAGAGGAATGTAGATATTCACAACAACTGGGAACAATCAAATTAGCGTATGACTTCCACCTTCACGAATTAAAACGCAATGCTACCACTAGAGGGGAAGAGTTGATCGTTGGAACACTTTCCGGTAGCAGTTGCAGAGGTGGGACTTATAAAACTCATCTTTACACCTGGGAAGACGCTCTGGTTTACTACCAATATGAAATTACTCTACGCGATTATACAGCAGTAGTAGATTCAGAAAATGATATTATTCATCTGAGAAATGGTTTAACCTGCACGTACAGCCAAGGAAAATGTCTGGATGCAGAAGATGGGTACTTAACATGGGACATAGAATTCAATAAAAAATGCGAAGAAACTGAATTTGAAGTTTTGTTTGAAGGGGTAGTTAACAAAACCGTGAATAACGAAAATTCAAACCCAATGTATAGTACTATTACTTCCACTCATTTGTTCTCGATACGCACCAAAGATGTAACGAGAATCTGTGGAAGAATAGGGTATACCACTGATCACCCCCGCATTATTCTTTTAGAAACATCTGTTAGAGATTCCCCATTCACGAAATCAAACGTGGTGGGAAGAAATTTTGATCTCTTTACATATTTCAACTCAAAAATTACGTTCGTAGAAAACTACTTCGGACAAAGTATGACGGAGTTGTACAATACTGTAATGACAGAGATGTGTAAAGTCGACAAATCTTTACTAGAAACAAAACTAACATTAGCAAGAATTAATCCAGCTGAATTCGTCTCAAGCATTATAAGACGATCAGGATATACAGCAGTAGCAGCAGGGGAAGTATTACATGTACTCGAATGCAAACCTGTATACGTAACACCCCGGTTTGAGGATAACTGTTACCAAGAGATTCCAGTATTTTATAATAATAAATCCATGTTCATTGCACCAGTAACAAGAATTTTACAAAATCGTGGAAATCAAATTGATTGTACACCAATACTGCCTGCAAAATTTCGCATTGGAGGGAAATGGTACACAGTAGATAACAAATTTAGAGAAACGGTAGCACCGTCTAAAATATCAACAGAAATAGTCACAGCTTGGAAATACACTCCTTTACCAAACTTAATGGAAAGCGGTGTTTATGACTATGACAGTGTAGAGAAAATGAAAAACATGATTTATAATCAGGTAGACAAACGCGTTGCCTCAAATGTGCTTCATAGACTATTAGACGGCCATCAAACAGACCAACAAGGATATCGATTAGAAGCATTAAATGTAGTTGAAAAGGCCCAGAACATTATATACTCGATTTTTGAATCATCATATATTATAGGTTTTTGTCGTATTTCATCATTCTTTTCTGGAATAATCATGATGAGTTATATATGTATACTAATATTTAATCCCATGACATGGATAATGATCTACAGGAAGATAAAATGTAACAAAACAAGAGAACAAGCACAGATCAACATAAATTTAGAGACGCATCTGTAATATTTTATTTTGTAAACCATAGGATGATTTACGGGTCCCGGAATGTAGACGCGTAGTGAACATTTATAAAGATCCGGAAATATCTTCAAACCGGACATTACAATTAGACTTATTCTCATAGGAAGGAGGAAATATCAGGTAGATTCACCTGACCACAGGGGGGCTACCAAGAACAAAAGGAAATATCAAAGGGTTAATGAGATTAGTGAGAAGGTAGACACCATGTGGCGAGGTAGTTAAAAGGATTACATGACAAGGAAGGAAGTGTGTAAATCTGATTAATCCGTCCCGCTTACTCTTATGCTGATCAATAATTTAAACTATATACTTCAGTAGTGTAACACGTAGGTTTAATGTTATATTGTAAAATTTTCCAAATAAAAGTTAAGTTCGGAGATCACTCCCAAAAACAACTGTTTTACTTCAGTCAATTGAGAACTCCTCATCCTCGTATTGGAACGAGCAGTCTCCAGCAGCCAGCAGTCTCCAGCAGTCACCCGGGATCAGCACCAGCAGTTCTACTTGGAGTCGTCGGCAGCCAGAGCGTAAGTTCCGCAAATTAAAAACGTCCCCACACGTTTTTACACTCGGTCACTATGTATTGGAAGGAAAATTTTAATACAATAAATAAATTCAGTTTCAATAATAAAAACTAACTTAATCCACCTATGTGGTTGGTGCCTTCCTCACTTTTTTCCAACACTGGGTGATATGTGAAATGATGGGTTTGGACACAAATTTCGTCTGATTTCGTTAAGTTCAGGAATACTAAAACACACATATCACTCAAGGGCTCATAAGTGGCATCTTAAGTGGTCATAGCTTAAGACAGGGTTGCTAGATCTTCAATGTTTTAGACTCGTTGGAAAGGTCTTTTGATTACCTTACCAACGATGGGTCGGATGGGGGATCCGGACGTTGTTTACATACATTTAATTGAGATCCGGCTACAAAAAAAAGTACATAAATATCACTTAAATGGTCAGAACTCGAGACAGGGTTCCCAGATCTTCAATATTTTAGACTCGTTGGAAAGTTCTTTCGATTACCTAACCAACGATGGGTCGGACATTGTTTACATACATTTAAGTGAGATCCGGCTACAAAAAAAGTAAATAAATGTCACTTAAGTGGTTATAACTCGAGACAGGGTTGCCAGATTATCAATGTTTTAGACTCGTTGGAAAGGTCTTTCAATTACCTAACTAACGATGTATAATATGATGATATTTCACTTACTGCCATTTATATTTATATTTATGATATTTCAGTTTACTGCCATTTATTCAACTTCCGAAAATATGCGAAAACACATTTTTATACATAACTTTTGAACTACTTATCGAAACTTCAAACAATTCAATAACAACGTATGGGATCCTAAACCAAGTCGAATACAACTGGTTTGGTCAAAATTGGTTCAACCAGTGTTGAGAAAACTGCGTGACATTATTGATGACATACACACACACATGCACACACATACACACACACACATACACACAGACATTTGTTCAGTTTTCGATTCTAAGTCGATATGTATAACGTCATGATTCGAATTCCCGGACGCTTCGAAACCCGGACACTTCAACTTGTTTTATGAACTATTTGGATATAAGTTCGCATTATGAATGTCAAAACTGTGTTATTTGATGATTTCTAACATCAACTTTCATTTAAAGTTTGTTTGAACGCTGTAGTTAATGCCAAAACAGTTAAATAAAATAAAATTATAAGTTTACCAAAAATGCGAAACATTTCAACGGAAATATTTCATAGGCGTCCGAAGCACCGGGAAGGCAAAGCAGAAATTTATGTTTTTGATTTTCTTAGCCATTTTTTATATAAACTATCGATTGTTTTTATATTAACAGCTTATTTGAGACCTAAAGAATGCCATTCACTAACATTTCAGTTCAAATTTGTCCGATTCATAAGCAAAATCGAGTGTCCGGAATTCGAAGCAAAAGTGTCCGGATTTCGAATCAGCTTTTAACAGTGTCCGGGATTCGAAGCACAACAAGTCATTTTAATTTTCAAATTCTGTTGAAAAATTGTTAGAACAGACATATTTTGCATGCATTCTCTTAAAACTGACTGTTTATACTAAATCCTAATGATATTTCTACATTTCCAACTTATTACATGAATTTTTGACAGCTATAACAAAAATAATATGGTACTAAGTGTCCGGATTTCGAATCATGGTTTCGAGCTTTAAATAAAAAGTTAAATTTTAGACCAGGATTATAGCCTTACCTCAGTGAGGAAGGCAAAATGGAACCAATAATATTGTATTTGACACATTCCGGCGTTGCAACGTCACGAAATTGCAGTGACTCTGGAAAACGTTGCAACGTAGTGAGAAATAGCAAAATTTCGACCCTTTTTGGTTTCATACTAATTAATAGGGGAACTATACCCTTTCTCAGCCTATTTCTATTATCGGCCTATCAGCACTTTGATCATGAATTACAACTTTCATAAAGTGTTTTTGACTGTTCCAAAGTAATTAATAGCTCAAATAAAAGTGAGCAAGCAACTCTCCATTGTTGAAACATCTGAAAATGTTGATTTAATAGCGGAAAACGGAAAAGTGATGAGAATTGGTCGAACGGCTTAGAGTGATTAAAATGGGTATATTTCCCCTAAGTAATGTTTTAATCATGATAAACATTTCTTATTGTTTATCGAGCTCCAATTGATGATTGGATCAGGAAAACAACGAAAAATTATACAAAATCAGCCAAAACGTGTCGTTTTTGGCACTGGAGAATGTGTCATTAATGCTTGATTTCACAAACGAAATTCTTCTTGCTACGAAACGCCAAGACATGTAGCAAATTACCGATAAGCTAGACAACCTTGCTTTTCAACTTGATTCCCACTGTATAACAAACCGGTTCTTGCTGGATCAGATGTTTACGACCAAAAACCAGTTTCGGCATCGCCATCGGAAGATTTGTTTTTGTTTTCGATTCGCGTTTGCGGACGTAATTAAGTTGTTCTTCTATCGTTAACACATTTCACTTCAGTTGAGCCCGCAAACTCTTGCTGGCCACGGTGGAGTTCTCTTTATTGTGTAATTTAAAAAGCAAAGCAGAGATGATTTGGCTCATCCTTGTGACTTTGTGCATACGGACGGCTTCCAGCGCAACGGAAATGTTCCCCAACGAACGAACCTCTTTGGATGGTAAGAATTCCCATGAATATCTCGAACATTTTATAGTGCTGAGCTACTCTTGCAAGATTGCCGACTTCGCTTCTACCGCATCGAACCGTATTCTGCCGCGGCTCCAGCCAGCGGGAAGCCCACCCGAATCCGGGAGTTTCCGCACATGGCAGCGATCGGTTGGACCGAACCGGACGGCTCTATCCAGTGGAAGTGCGGCGGATCGCTCATTTGGGACAACTTCGTCCTGACGGCTACCCACTGTGTGCTGGATTCGCGCAGTATTGCTCCGGACGTGGTGCGGCTGGGAGACATTGACCTGTACAGCGCGGATGACGACGAGTGGGCGCAGCAGTTCCGGATTGTGAAGATTGTGAGGCATCCGGAGCATAGGTTTACGGCGAGTTACAATGATATTGCGCTGCTAAAGCTGGACCGCAATGTGGTTGAGGACGGTACGGTGATACCGGCTTGCCTGTGGAGGGATGAAGAGGTGAGGTTCAAGGAGCTTGTGGCTACCGGTTGGGGTCGGACCGGAGTTGGGGCGGATTTCACTCCCAAGCTACTACAAGTATCGTTGAAGCCGATTTCAAATGAAGAGTGCAGCAAGATTTATCCTTACGATCGGAAGCTCAGGCAAGGTCTTCAGAGTCAACATCTATGTGCGCGCGATGAAATTATGGACACCTGCGAGGGTGATTCCGGAGGTCCACTGCAGTTCAAGCTGATGCATAACGGTCGAATGACGCCGTTCATCATTGGCGTTACGTCGTTTGGGTCAGCTTGCGGAGTTTCCCTTCCGGGAGTCTACGCGAGAGTTTCAACATACTTCGACTGGATAGTCGATACTATGCGACAGCATGAGGCGGTTGGACTTGAAGGTATGCGACAAGAATGATTCATAAGATCTTTTAAACGATTTTGTTTTTCAGCAAACTACAACGAAACGTTCTGTGCCTTGCGGTATGTAACTTTCCGCGAGTACGATAAGCAGGTAGGCAAAACAATAGATGGGAATTACACTAGTAAAGATTTGACCAAATTGAGGATCTACGCGGAAGACCTTCCTCGACAATTGGCCAGGATTCGTTGGAACGGACAAGGACCGAACTGCTTCGGTGTGATTGTCGACGAAAACACGGTGTTGACCGTGGCTGATTGTACCACTTTTAATGGGAAGTCACCGACCTTCGTCACCTATCTGAACAACAAGGTTGCGACCATCTCGAAGATCGTTGTGCACCCGGAACACGCGCGTGGCTCCGCCTACAACAACATTGCTATTTTGAAGTTGAGCAACCTTTTAGATCTACCGTTGGACTTTCGACCTTCCTGTATCTGGCACAGCTTGGACTACGAAGGTCTCATCTACGCGTACGGCAAGGGTCGTCGCGACATCAACCGCTTCATAGACTACGGAGAGGGAAGCTTCTTAGACCCTAGACAGTTCAATCACCTGATTCAATCTCACATTATGGATGCAAGCAGCTGTATAGTTTCGGAACGGTTTCTTCCCCGTATGACCAAAGGACCTGGCCGAGACCATTTGTGCGTGGGTAATGACGTCTTTTTGGTACCCGGATCATGCGAGCAGCTAACGGGTAGCATGCTCGGGAAACCCTCCGGATTCTTCTACAACACCGTTGCTTTAACCTTACTTAGCAGGGACTGCGGCTTTGGTGAGCATTTGATCAGCACCCGACTTTACAGCCATGTCGACTGGATGAAGTCGGTGCTGCTGCCAAACTTCCGAGATTTTAGTGCGGTACACTATGTTGATGCAGACCTTCAGGAGGGTAGTAGCTGTACGCTGGGCAGTGGACTCACCGGACTATGTGTTTCGGCAGATCGATGTACGGGACAGCTCAAGCAGTCCCAAGGACGAATCACGTTCTGTTCCAGCGGATCTGTTATTTGTTGTTCCCCACAAAACATCGGTGGAAATAGTCGGATTCATCAAGATATTCTAGGCTGTCCTGAATTAGTCCCGAAACTTGCTGGAGAGACTTCGAATGGATCGCTGGTAAGATCATACGTGTTTTGGTTATTTCAATCAGCAGCTTTGTTATGGATTTTATTACTAGACAAGAATCGGCTGGCTCGCAAATGGAACTCCTCAATTCCACTGCATGGGATCAGTGGTTAGCCGTTCATCTGTCCTTACAACGGCAAGCTGCTTAGGAGACAGCCAACCTAGCATTGTCCAACTGACAGAGTCTGGATCCCAGCATGAAGTGGATAGAGTTTTGAAACATCCCGGATTCAACGTCACTGACCGCACCAATGACATTGCACTGATTCGGCTGAAGAATCCGCTTACTTGGACCTCGTCCGTGGTTCCAATCTGCCTCTGGACGAACGCTACCCACACACCGATCGAGCTGGACATCAACTATCCCTGTAAGATGCTTGAAATTCTTCGTTATATCAGTAAAACGATAAGATTTCATTTTCTTCAGCGGAAAACTCTTACTACACGCCCAAAAAGCACCACCCGATGTACGGCTCGGACTGTCAACGGACGCATCCACACGTGATCAGAGACTCTCAGCTGTGCACGCGAAGTCCCTACGAAAGTGCCGTGTGCGTGACTTCCGGAGATCAGCTGATATGGGCGGATGAAGATGCAAAGGTTCGATACTTGGTCGGACTGTCCACAAACTCGTGCGAACAAGTCAAGTGGAAATATTCCGTTTTCACAAGGATTTCATCTTATTTAGCGTGGATCAGTGAAACTGCATTTTAAATTATTTTGTGCAAATTAAACCTTATACATTCCTCAAACATCTCGCGCCATTTTAATTCCCGTAACGAGTCCATTCTCCTCCCAAAACATCACAAAAATAAACAACTTATCACTTCAAAAAGGATGGCTCAATTTCCGGCGTCCATTTTTATTTCTCTGCTCCGGCCCAAAACAAATTCGTCAAGAACAAACGTTTTTTTTCCGGGAGAAACTGTCATTTCCTTGCCATCCCCCCCCCCAAATTTCCCCTTTTCCGCATTCGAATCGTTGTCGGTCTCTAATCTAGCAAATGTCTTATCATCGCCATTGTTGTTGCCAACGGAAACTGCCAGGCTTCAAAGTGCCATGCTTTTCTTCTTTTTTTTTGCGTTGGCGGAAACCCCCCTTAAAAATAACACAACACAAATTCACAATTCAACAACTCGATGAAACGGAAATGATGTGGGTTGAGTTTTCGATGTTTTATTCTTTTCGTTTTTGGTTGCGTTAATAACTCTCACTTTCGCACTAGACGTCGACGGCTTTATCATCCTGGGGCCATCATTCATCACGCCGGATCGTGGGAGGAAGTAATAGAAATCATGATATTAAAAACTCGCAGCGAAATTGATAGATTGGAACCATAAGATGTTCCATTCTGAACTTAAACACCACATTTGAACAAAACTGTGGTTTAGGCTTTTTTGAGAACAATTAAAAATGTCAGACCTAATTGTATGACAATTGCCACAAAACTGGTGATTTAAGATGTTAAGTAAAAGATTAGAATTTTATGACAAGTTGATAGAATTTATTATTCATTAGGGGAAGGTGGGGCAAGACGACCATATGGGGCAAGAGGAACAATCGCTCGTAAGGCCGTAATTTTTACAATTTTGATTATTTCCAATTTGAGGAATTGTTGCTAGCAATGCAATTAGCTAATTCTACTACCACATAACCGCCAAAACGACGTAAACGCCACGAGGAATAGAATTCAATTAAGTTTTTTCAAAACCTTTGTTTTCTTATAATATTTGGAAAGTACAAAATAAGGCTTAGGGTTCGTTTTAAGGCTCATTTTATCAAAATGCTATTTTTCCTAGATCAGTAGTGCCCCTACCAATGACTTGCACGTATTACAAAGTATGATTTATGTTTTGGTTATTTTTGTAGAGAGCTTTTAAAAAATCTTGTTTAGGTGGGGCAAGTGTACCATATGGATTTTTAGTATGGAAAAAATACGAATTGCTGCAGCAACATATTTTATTGTAAAAAAAATACATAAAAGTTCTTGAAAACTGATAAACAATTGTTTAAAAAATTGTCCATACACGATATAATAATATCATGAAAATTTACTATTTATCATCTAAGTTATATTTTTTTTTTTCGTAAAAACGGTCAAATTTAGAGTAAAATATTATTTTTTAATCTTAAAAATGAAAGAAACGTTTTAAATACATCCTATTCTGATGTATCTAAGTGATAATAGTTCAATTGTTAGTAAATTAGCATGTTTTTTCATGCATTGTTCCTCTTGCCCCAACGGGTTGTTCGTCTTGCCCCACTAGTTGAGTAGTACGTACGAAAAATCAAAAAATTTAAAACCAATTTTTCACATTAAAAAACAGACTTTTTTAAAACTTGTTCTACCGAAGTCTCAGTCAAGACCTGGAATAAGATGATTTTAAAAAATCCGACAGATTTTTTTACGTTTTTAATGAGTTATAACGAGCATTTCCTTAGCTTGTTACACTTGCCCCACTTTCCCCTACTAGTTAAACAAATAAATAACATGTAATTTTTCTCACCTCTTTAAATTACTTCACTCCAACTCGAACTATTTTTTGGCAACAATATAAACTCACAAAACAATGGGAAGAGCAATGACACGTGATGAATTGTGTGCCAAACAGGCTTTGGGCGATCATGATGCGGAAGATTTTCGTTGTCCGTTCCGGGGCCATCCTATCTCCAGACACAATTATCACAATAGGTCCGCTGGAGGGCGGTTCTCTTGCTCTGCAGAATAATAGAACCAGATTTTTTTTGGAAATGCATCCTGATGACGAGGGTTGTGTCTTGAAACTACTACCCCGAGGGTGTTTCCACGAGAATGAGTGCAGCTTGTTCAACAAGGATTTCGGCTTTTGTCCATCCTTTGGTGTGCAAAGCTTTAGTGAAGAGTTTAGTGTAACCCGGGTCTACAAGAGGTCTTGGCTTCTGGTTATTACAGCGATGTTCTCAAAACATCTTTGAATGAAATTATTGAGTTATTTTTTAAAAGTATTTTAAACTTTATAGTTTTAAAGAAACTTCTGGGTATTTCAAAGCTCTGAAAAGTATCATTCAAGGTCGGCCATTCGGCAGCCATGTTTGTTAAAAAAATCTATCAAATTTTGATTCAGAATGTTTCAATCAAAAAAAGGTTTTCTTTGTGTTGTTTGTAGAAGCATTTTGCATAAATATCGTGATTATTTTTTCATTTCAATTTACTATTTCTGCATCCTGAATATAGAACCATCAGTGACCGTCATCCCCATAGATTGCGTGGAACTTGCTTAACGATTTAGCTATAGTGTAAACTTAATTAAATAGTCTTTTATTCAAGCTACACGGAGAAAAAAGAGTTCCCAAAATCGTGAACAAGCGTTCATGAAAATGAGAACCTCGAACAAAGTGTTCAAATCCCATGGTACGATTTTGAAAAACGTACCATGAAATTTGAACACTTTGTTCGTGGTTCCCATTTTCATGAACGCTTGTTCACGATTTTGGGAACTCTTTTTTCTCCGTGTAAAGCTGTTCACATGCAGTATCTAATATGCATTCCTGGAGATTTCCTGAAAATATTTTTCAATTCTGTTACTTTTACTTTTAAAGAGGTTCGGTTCTTTTATCTTCTATCCCATTTTAATTTGATCAAACAAATAAAACCTCCTACCATCGCAATCCTTCCACTGCTGGCAAGATAGATCCAGTACGATACGAAACAGTTGTGTGTACTTTATCATAATCACAGCAGGATTCGCATAAATAAAGACATCTCTGTGTACCTCGGTGCGCTCCACCGGCAACGAAATGAAATATTTCAAATACAAATGATTGTGCACGATAGCAAACATTCAGAGCGGGGCAAAAAAACCCATTTAAAAAGGACCTGAATCGAAACAGATTTGATTCTGCTGTTTCGCTGTCTCTGTAGCCGGCGGGCGCATTTCATTTCCTCTCTGGAAGAGTCCGACGAGCATCCCAAGATAAAAACGTAAACACACAAACGACATCGAATGTCAGCGCGCGTGTCACCACGACTGACAGTCGGAGGAATCAACGTCCAACGTCGGAAGTTCGACTCTCGGCGTGTGAGTGGAACTTGCCGTTCACTTCTTTGTTGTTTGTGCTCGGATGTGATGGACAGCCCTTTTTGTTGTTGTTGTTGTTGCTATAATTTATATTGTATGAGTTTGAGCTTGCACTGTTACTGGGCTGGGCTCTCTTGATCACAAAAGGGAAAATCAATTGAAATCTGACATAGACTGCGACTTGACAAAAGAACGCCTTGAAAAAAACTATTAAAAATCATACAGTAAAATTTACACAAATCAAAAACCATTTTTCTACTCTTAGTTTCGCGATAACCTGGCAAATAGTGTGCGTGGAGCGCTATATCTAACGTAATGAATCATCTTTGCGGTAAACTTTCCATGGTTGGTCGGCCCGCTTAGAAAATTTTACAGTTGATTTTTCAAAACCTCATTTGACATTCATATAGTATATTCGGTTGTATGCCCTGGTAAGACAGCAATTTTTTATTTCTTTTTTAAGCAACCCCTAAAAATTGGTTTTAGATTTCAAAAAAGTGTCCACGTGGTTTATGGATGGTTCCTGAGGCAAAACTCTGTCATATAATACGTCACTTAGAGAGTATTACAGTTTCCACAAATCAAATTTCTTTGTGTCTTTTCATTTGGATGAAACTTCGTCATTGTATTCCCTATGTCAAAAGAAGTCCTATTGCATCATTATTTTTCCTATACAAGTCTCTATACAAAATGGGAATGTAAATGTATAAAATTTTGTAAACTGTGAAGGAAGTTTCTGATAAAAAAAAAATAAATTTCAAAACAAAACAAAGAGGAATCGAAATTTCCAGCCATTAAAAAAGCATTGGTGGTTTCTCGTCATATTTTTTTTATTAAAATTAAAAATGATAAAAATTTACGAAACTGATCCAGGTTTTCAAGCATGGAAATCGTCAAAAACAAGAAAATAAAAAATATGTGTAAAATCCAATCCAATCCAATAAAAGAAAAATAAATGAGTGGGTGTTCTTTTTAGAATGTAACTATTTTGAAAGGGCGTAATATTGAATGTTTGGTCCTTTTGAAATGTTAGTCTTGGTTTAAAAAAACTAAAAGATTTTTTTCGAAAAGATCGAAAAACTTCACGAATGTTTCGTATTTTAACATTGAAAATCGGAAAATTAGTTGCTGAGATATCGACATTAGAAAATAATGTAATAATTTTCCTGTTTTTAAACATTTGCATGGCAATATCTCAGCAACTAAGGGTCGTATCAACAAAGTTAAAAAATGCAAAATATAGAGAATTTTCTCAGCTTTTCAAAACTATTTTTTTCAAAAGTGAACAAACATGTGCACTAATTTTAAAGAATGAAAAACTGCGACTATTTTCAAAAAAGTCACCTAAAAATGGATTTCACTTGCAGGGTTGTTAAAATATCAAAATATCAGCTCTCAGCAACTACAATTATCCCGCCTGAATATTCATGCCTCAAATATAACTGCTCTTCTCTCTTCATTGAAACTCTCAGCGCCGAACATAGCCGAACACGTTTTCGTGTTTACCCACTCGCGATTGACTTTTTCCTTTTCTCTCTCATTCCCGCTTCCACGATCGTCCTACCGCAACAGCGTTTAACCACAAAAGCCGCCACAAAACCAATTTCGCAAACGCAGTTTAACGGGACGTCATGCGTGGTCGGCTTCTAATCGCCCTCTCGTGTTCTCCCATTGCAGTTTTCGGAGAGATTGAGAGACTCAGCGGTGAGAGCGCATAGTCGAGGAAAAGGGGAAGAGTGATAGAGAGAGAATGACATCGCTGGGAATCACGAGACACAAGAAGAGATCTCACAAGCTATCGTGACGGCTGCTATACTCTCGGATATTTTTGGTGCAGAGATAATCTATTGATAGCTTTTTTATCACTCATTTGCAACACTGTTCACTTGAAAACGGTGCACTTTATAAAAATTTCACTTGAGTACTTTTTGATTGCAAATTTGATTTTACATCGAAAAATGAAGTTAAAAAAATTTTGCGACCAATTTTCGATTTTTTCAAAAAATTATTATTTGCTCAAAGAATTTTTGCACAACCTGGACATTTCTGAAAAGTTGGCATTTGATGTCCTCTAAAACATATCAAAAAATAAAAATAGTGTTTTTTTGCAAATCAAGTTTCAGTAACAAAAAGTTAAATAAAAAATCACCAAAAAAAAATTACCATGTATCATTTTTTTCCAGTGTAGTCCGTATCCATACGTACAACTTTGCCGAAGATATCAAATCGATCAAAAAATTCCTTCAAAAGATACAGATTTTTGAATTTTCATACCTCATTTTTGAATGGCCAGCTGCCAAATTTGTATGGAAAATTATATGGACAAACCAATGATGCAAAATGGCTTCTTTGGGCATACCGAAGGCACCAAAAGAAGTTTCAGTCGGATGAAAAAATACAAAAATTAAAATTTAAGAACAAAGACCGATTTCGTAGAGAATTGCTCATATAAATCGCGAAATAATTTGCGGAAATTGCTTTGAAAGTCTGTAAAAAACATGTTGAAATTTTGGAAACACAACAAACGTAAACCGAATAACCATTAAATTAAAAACAATTTCCGAGATAACGTGGTTATTCGATATTCGGAACCATGTTTGGCTCAACATGGAAACCTGGGGCACACTTTGGGAGCTTCAGTTATCAATTTACCAGGATAAAAAATGATATCCGTAATATCAGGGGAAAAGTTCCACCAAACCGAACACCACACTCCCACTGTACTTCTGTCAGATCGATACGAAGACAGACAGGTTGAATAAATATTAATGGATTCGACAGCAGACCCAAACACCATTGTTATCGAGAAAAGTTTGGTTTTGAGCGTGAGCATGGGGTTTGTTTTTGTGTGAAAAGATTTGACAGGTTACATCATTCACAGTGGAATTTCAGGTGATGACTTCTGGAAATGTCATGATTTTGCATTGGAAGATATAAATTTTCCTTCGCTGGCAGTGTTTTGACAAAAAAAAATTAATCATGATTTTTGTATTCTTTTTTTTTATTCATAACATATTTTCATTAGGTCCTATTAGGTGCAGCGACCAGGTTGGAACCGAGGATCACCCAGGATGCCCCACAGCTCAGCCGAACTGTAGAGGTGCTCAGGCTTCCTCCTTCGAGGATTTTTGTATTCCTTGTCAAGATATAGAAATCAAAATTGCTCAAAGATTGGCAAAAAAACGTGTACATGTTCAACTTGACGACTTCACTTAAAAGCGTCTGAAACACGTCGCAAAATCAGCAAATAAAATAGACATCATTTGGCAGATTTTTTAAGAAAATTTGCTCAGAATCTAATATGAATATAGCTCAACCATAACTCAAACTAAGATTCCAGTTGTACTCTAGTACATAGAGCCAGAATTTCTATAAAAGTAAAAACAAAAACACGCAAAGACATTGATGCCCATTCTGTTCACAGAACAAAAAAAAAAAACAACTATTATGTGCCCCCAAATGTAGGCATAAACCAGTGCGCCATCTATCTGCCTGAGGCATGCAATAAGCAAATTCCACGTGTGTGACTTGTCGTGTGATGATGTACCTTTATTCTAGAGTAAAAAAATACAGAATGTCCTCCTGTATGTTATCGCTGTGCTCTGGCAAGCACCAGACTCCTGTTGTTTAACGACGTGACGACAAAAGAAGATTTTCTCGCCGTGGGGTATGAAAAAACATAAGCAAATATTATTTTCACCACTCCACAAAACGTCAGAAGTCGTCCTGTCAAGCGCCCCCCCCCCCCCCCACCCTCTTTTTTTTGGTTTTGCGAACTTTGACGCTTGCTGCAGCAACAACCGAGAGCTGGAAAAATAACAGTTTAAAATATGTGTGTCTTTTTACTGCCTGAAACCAGCCCCCCCTTCAGCACACCCTCCTTCTTATTTGGAAGGTATTCGAAGAAAAGAGTTTCTAATATCGTTCTTCAAAACCGGATGAGAGGGCGGATGTAGAACGATGTTACAATTGTCCCAGGAAGACTTGCAACCCCCACCGGGTGTTGCTCAGAACGGCGCAAATGCAGTAGATTTTCTTTGAAAATCACCTTAGAAATTTGAATAAAATTCAAGTTTCAGCAATAATAACAAAACATAAAACATAAACCAGCATATAACTATCAAATAAGTTAAGACGACCTCAAAGTTGGTCACAATCTTTGACGAAAATGTTTCCCACGAAAACGTGCATCCGACACGCCGTTCAACCCACCTCGTGCTGTGGCCCATAACTTGGGGCGCACAACCAACTCGGAGCCCATGTCCTCGAAGCTCGTAAAGTGGTAAATTCTGCAGGAACGAAAATTCTGCTCCCAGCTGCAGTGACACCTCGGCGTTTTTATGCTTACACATTCCGTTGTTTATTTTTCATTAAAAAAGTGTGAAAATCGATGCGCCTGTAACCCGCTTAGCTGCTTGGCTAAGCTTGAGAACGATGCGAAAGGCCGGGACATGACAAGAATTTCGTTTGTTACCATTTCAGGGCGTGCCTTCTGGGATTTTACAGGTGCGAATTCCGGGCCAAACATGTCTGCTTTGTTGAATGCTTACTGTTACATATAAATAATAAAGCTCACAACATTCAGTTGCTTTTACGAAAATATCGCCTTACCTGAAAAAAGTAAATTATTATTCTTCAAACTTCTCGAAACCTGATCCAACTATAAACTATTCATAATCAAACTTTGACGTCCGCCATATTTTACAGCCACTAACTCAGACCCGCGTTCGGTTGAAAAGTTCAAACTCCAATCAAATTGATTTTCTGCAAGCAGATTCAAAAATCCGCTTCGCGTAATCCACTGAAAGTTTTAGTTAGCTTCCTGAGAGCAGAGTCGCATCCTGATGCTGAAGTTGCAACCTAAACTATCGTGGATCATAAAATTGTAAAGTGCTACTCAATTATCCTAAGTCTAGTTTCTACAGATTTGATTGAAATTGAGTTCTGGAGACCTGTGAAAGTCAAAAGGCGAGTCATTAATACCTGCTAGAGGGTGACGATTCTCGAGATTTTCAATTTCCCGGGAATCGAGAGTTGAATTGGGCCATTTCCCGGGAATTCCCGGGACCCGGGAGTTTTTTTTTCTCATAAAAAGTGGCAATAATTTCTTTTCAATCAATTAAGTTACATTTAACTCATACTTATTCTATAAAACGTTAACTTCAGTATCCTCTTTATATGATGAACTATATCTACCTTTTGATTATTTTTTTCTGAATCTGCAAATGCAAGATCGTTTCTTGTGATTTCTGGGACTCAAAATTGTAGTTTAAAATGATAACGAATCTTTATTCGCACTGAGTGATTTTTCAAAAGTTTCACAAGCTTGTTGCAAAATTTTTGTGAAGTAAAAAAAGCTAATGTATAATTTCCCAGAATCGAGATATTTGCAATATGATAAACAACGAATTAAAAACAACAATTTAAACTTGTTTTTTTTCCTGTTTAGGGTCACCTGTATATATTAATTGAAGAAATATTTCTTCAATTAATATATAGGTCATTCCATCTGAAGCGGAACAGCATTTGAAAATTACCATCTCCGATTCTGCTCAAATTTGGCAGAGCTGTTGAGAGTCTCAAGTAATCTCAAGTACTTAAAACTATAAAATTCGATATCTCTGGAACGAAACATATTCTTTTCTGTCGATAAGTGATTCTTATGTAAAATCGGACGGGGAATACGATGGTGAGGTCAAATTTAAAAAATAAATAGAGCTGTTTTGAGATACGGTCATTTAAAGTTTTCAATTACGCAATACAGGTAGAAAAAATATTTTAATCTAAATTTTGAAATGGATTCTACGTCCGATTGCCTTCAAAATTGACTTATCGTCGTTTGAAGATAGAGGTTTCGCACAAAAATCGCCAAAAAATCGATTTTTTGGGAGGGTACAAAAATGGAGGGGGTGGTCCGATTTGGATGAAATTCGGGATTTTTGCATGTTTTGATAGTCTCAACAGCTCTGCCAAATTTGAGCAGAATCGGAAATGGTAATTTTCAAATTTGCATTTTTTCTTGCACTCTTCAGGTGGAATGACCCATATACAGTTGACCCTAAACAGGAAAAAAAATCAGGAAACCCGAATGTTCACAATTTTTTCCAAAATATAATTGAATATTGAGATTAACGTGAAACGCAAACTGACTTATTGACATCAAAAAAGGAAATTACCTCGATACAGCGAAATTATCCTAGGGATGATTGCTATGCTCGAGAGAGGATATGGAAATTGAATTTATTTTGAAAAAGCATTTCCTTCTTATAGAAATAATAAAAATAAAATTTTCAAAAGACTTTAGATTTCGTTTCTGGGGTGTAACTGCTAAATGCTAAGTGCTTCAAGATAAATTTTGGGGTCCAATTGGGTCCTAAAATGAAGCTTAGATTGCTGATATTATTGTTTACAGCGATAAAGCTTATTTTTCTGAGTACAATGACCCTTTGTACGACCACAAAGAGTTTAAAATGGATTTTTAAATCAATTTTTTGAAATTATCCTCGCGGTCCTTCTTGACAAAAAAGCTCCTACTTGACAGCTCGTTCCAAGGGGACCATAGTTGATCCATCGAAAAAATGTTGTCTTGTCATTTTTTTTTTTGCATTGAAATGAAAAAAAAAGAGATCAGAAATGGTTTTTAATTGTGTTTTTTACCGTTGTACATGAAAATTGACATAGGGCTTTAGTCCCCAATTGTTTTTGGCTTCTCTCAATTATAGTTATCAGATTATAGAGTCAGAGAAGCATTAGTTTATTCGAACTTGGACATAGAACATTGAACTTCCAAGAATTGAGAATTTTTCAAATAATTTTCTGATAAGTTTATATAATTTTGCTTCGATAAAATAAGTATAAAATTTCCCGGGAATCTCGACCGAATTTCCCGGGAATCGAGAGGTCCAAAAATGGTCGATTTCCCGGGAATTCCCGCTCGTCACCCTCTAATACCTGCACAAAATAACGTTCTTAACTCAAATTTGCCAAAATTTACGTGCAACAAAATAGCATGAGCACGACGAATTGACAATTTCAAAGGCAATTTATTCAAACTGATTATAAAATTGATAACAAATAAATAGCTTTTCATGTCGTGGAAATGGTCTTAAAACTTTTCAAACCTAAAGCTACAGTTTTTCAGCTTTTCACCCCGGCAATCCACACGCAGCAGCCATAACTAAAGACGATGCATGTGATGTGTGCCGAGTCCTGCGGTCCGGATCTCCCGGGCAAGCCCGAGTCACGACAAGCAAAAAAAAAGCACTCGCACACGTGCGGTGATCGAGATAAGAACGGGTTGTTTTGCGCCACGGAAATAGATCTTCGCACCGAGCTTTTTTTTTGCGTAAAGACGCAACAGCTCAACTGCAAACAGAAACGGCGCTGGAGATTTGGCGTTTTTATGACCGGACCGGATGTGAAGATGAAGAAGGATTTCACCAAGCGCCGTTTGATGTCGGAGCTGGACACAGAGACGTGCCGAAAAGGGTATCCAAATTTGAATCGGAGGAATATCGAAAAGATCTGAATGGGATTTGCAATTACTCCAGATCTACAAGAACTCTTTGAGGCTTGTTTTATCTTTATTGGCTAAATATGCAAAATGCTTTTTAATGGCTAAAAAATAATCTTTCGAACACATTAATCAAGTTGATTCATATGTCAGTCGAGTATCGACCATCGATTGCTGCGATCCCTGTCTGACATCAAAGTAACCAAGTAAACAGGGGTAAAAGTGACAGACGCAACATTCTGCGATTTGCCATTGTAGATCAGGCTTTAGTTGACCCAATATCCAACATCCCACCTCGTAACGCCGCCAATGAATCAACTTTGCTCTAGTATTTTTTGTCTTCTTTTCATCAGATGCACTTCCTCACTTACCCCATTCCGAGTGTTATGCATGCAAATTGATAATATTGGCACTGTGGTATCGTCTCTCTCTCTCTGGAGCCACCACGGTTGATGGTCCGTGTACAAGTCATGTACACACCAGCCGAGTGCGCGTCACACACCAAAGCGGGTACTTGTTGTTTTTTGTACGCTGGCTTGGAAAAATCAATTTCCCGTCCTTTCCATTGATTATGTAAATCCGACGCCCAGGTTACGTAAGCCGGGATGATCCGTCCTGGTGCGACTTTCAGCCCGTTGTGGAGACGCATGGTTCATCGTTCAACAATCAGTCCATTTTTTAGTAAACGCTGTTCGAATCTCATACCTAACCCCAAATACAACGGTTCAAGTCTTGTCGCCCGTCTCTTATCTGGTCACGATGAATCCTGCCAGGCGCTCATTTGAGAACCGTTCCCCGGGGGACGCTTTCCAAAGAGGGGGGTTCCGAACTCGCTTAATTAATTCAATTATTTACCTGTGTTTTCGGCGAAGGGAGGACACCAAAACACGGTCGTTTGCCATGATTAGAGCTCCAATTTGAAAGCTAGCAAATCGTGATTAAATTCAAATTTAACAGGGATAAATATTTTACGGGGAATTTTCCCCGATCCAGGCAACAGCCACCATGATTTAGCTGCTTCTGCAAGGAAAAGCTGAATTAAATCTGATAATAATATCTGCTGTTTTACGACGAAGGCAAGCTAATTTCGTCCGACAAAGCAACACGACCCTGAGGTGGTGCGTGGCGCTTCTCCATCAAAATTCACTTTGGACCTGGAATTATGCAAATTTCGTGACGAGATTCCAATCCCACGCCGAGGTGGATTGTCCGACAAATAGGAAGAATGTGTTTTTTATACGATTCGGTAAAAAAAATCCGCTGAGCAGCGCAGAAAATTGTCCCGAAGAAAATAAGGAGGGGTCAAATATTAGAGAAGAGGGCACAAACTTTATGATCTATCCATCGTCAGCATTTTTTTTTTCGAGAAGCTGGCGAAGGTTGTCCTCTCCAGGAATGAATAAGATTGCGAAGGTTAACGAAGAAGAAAAAGAATCCTCAAGTGGACTTTGCGGAGGGAAGGGGAGGTCATTTACGTAATTCGATGTGCTGCGTGCCATCTTCTTCTTCCGGCCACCGGAGAAAGGTCTTTGTTGGCCCTGGTCCAGAGGGGTGATAATTTTGGGACGGTTTTTTTTTTTGTCTATTGTTAGGGAGATATTTTACGGGTCGGGGTAGGGCACAGGTCACTGGAGTGGCTCTTGTGGATTTCAGGATTTGTGTCTCTCTTTTTGCTTTCTAGTGGCTCCAGTGAGCCCCGTGTGGATCAATGGATAGTTGAGGTTAAGTGGATGACTATGAGAGTTTGTTTGAGGTATCGATGGGCGGGAAGATTCTAAGCAGATTTTCAGATACTTTTCAGAACTCAACACGGCCAGCGTGACTGGATAAATTGGAGTGTTAGAGATTAAAAAAAAACAGGAAATCTAATGACAATTTTTTGCTTAAGTTTGGCGTTTTCTAACACTGTGCATCGCATTTTGCATTTTATTGCAAAAATATGAAGTATTGGCCTAACGAAGACTGATTGATTGAAGGCAACATAAATAAAAAAATGAATTGCTGAAAAATATGGATTAAATCGATCGTACACTGAAAAAAATAAAAGCACCAAATTCCTAAATTCTAGGAATATTGGCTCCTTTCCTTATTAAGTCATCCAAAAAACCCGATTACTAAATAAGGAAAAGAGGCAAAATTCCTAGAATAAAGGAATTTAGTACTATTTTTTTATTTCAGTGTATCAATACAATTTTGAGGTTAGGTTTGAATAGCTTGAGATAAAATCAATCAGGGCTGTTGGGTCGGAGTCGAAGTTGGAGTCGGAGCCGGAGTCGGGTTTTTTTTGGGAAGCCTGTAGTCGGAGTCATAAAAACTCGAACAGCTGGAGTCGGAGTCGGAGCCGGAGTCGGCTAATTTTTATTAGCTGGAGTCGGAGCCGAAAATTTCTGATTACCCGGAGTTGGAGTCGGAGTCACAGTTATCTTAAATTCAACAAAAAATATGTTTATTTTTTTATTTTTTAGTATTTGCTATAAAACAGATTAATTTACAAAACTGCTTTTATTTTTTATTTTTTTTCAAGGTGCATGCGCTGCGTTGCCATTTTTATTTTTTTAGATTAAATTTTAGATTAGATTTTTTATTAGCGCCGGCATTAATATCATCATAACTAAAAAAAATATAAACAATATTGGTTTTGTAGTCAGAAATATTTAATTGATTTCTGACTGCATCCTTTTGCCAATATTTATGTACCCTTTAAACTCAAATTTGACCAAATTTAATCTAGTTCTTTCTGAAAAAAGTACACACACAGTCATCTAATATCCCGATAGTGAATGTCTTGGTGGTTTTAAGTAAATCAATGTTCAGGAAAAAAGTTACGAGATACATAAAAAAATATAAATAATAATCACTATTTATGGAAATCGAAAACAAAACAAAAACACTTACAGGATAACTCTTCCAACAAATATTCAACGTGTCTGAGAATGTTGATCCTTAAGCGGTATACGCACTTCGAAAGGAATCGGTCAAGAAAAAAATCAAATGGGCAGCAGCGGCAGCGCACTATGGGCCATCTCCATACAAACAGGCGGCCAAATTATTTTTTTTGCTTTTTAAATGTTTTTTCATACAAATTTGGGTAATTGTATTGTATTGAAATGATATACGTCGATTTTTATGACTTTTCATGATTTTCAATAGTTGATTGTTTATAATAAATAGTCTTTTCATACATTTGCAAGTGCAACAGAATTGCGTATATATTGTATTGCAAGTTTATATTATTAAATTATGGATAAGCTAATACATCCCCACTTTAAGGACACAACCCCTCCCTCCTGTTTCTTTCTCCCCCCCCCCCCCTCTCGTCCCCTCCAACAAAATTTTGTTAAGCGTAATAAATTCATTTTAAGTCAAATATTTATTATTTACTGCTGTGTGTTTCTTTTTGTGAGTCCATGCCATGTAACTTGAGACCCCCCCCCCCTACCCTAACAGAAAAATTAATTTTATTCAAAATATTAACTATGAAGTAAAACGATAAAAATAGAGTTTGTGACAGCTTCAGGATATGTTAAAGGTATTTTTTATGATGTTTTATACTAACCAACATAGAACTTAAATGTGAATCAGTTTCATGGATTGATCGCAGAAATTCATCATGCTAAGTCAACAATTTGCTGAATACTTTTTCCGGTATCAAACTGAGATTCTCCAGTTTCGCTTGAGAAACTTCGGTACGAATACCTTATTTTGACTAAGGTACTCAATGTAGGCAACAGAAAATTCCAATAAAGTCATTTCGAACTTCTTGAAACCAGGTATTGATTTTTGAAGCGACGATGCCCACGAAGTAGGTAGCAAAGCAAGTGAAATAAACGGGCGCATATGTAGATTGCAGCAAATTTTGATAAAACGTAAATGTTCAAAATGGCATATCTCCGAAAACGCAAAAAATCGCAGGCTGGAAATTTCAGCAATGTTAGATTATAATCCAATCTTTCAAGTGATCTTAGTTTCATGTTTAGCATCGGTTAGCAAAAAAAGTACTCGATTAACACAACACAAAAACATGACACAACACAAAAAAATATGATTTGTCAAAAAAATGCTCCAGTTATTCGATGAAAACTTCAGTTTTTGGTTTAGAAACTACATTTTATCTATTAATAGTTTCAAAGCTTATCTCATTACCTTTCCAACGATGTATATTTGTCCTAGTAAAACATTTAAAATTGTTGAGCTATGTTAAAATTAAACAATCAGCCTTTTTTACGAAAAACACTAGTTTTTTACTCAATTCTTTGACTTTCAGCTTGCGTATCTCCGTAACGAATAAACTTAGAGCTTTGAAAATTTGGATTTTTCTTAGTTAGAATGTTTACTTTCGAGAAAAAAATACCAAAAAATATTTGGAGAAGGTAACTTTTTTGAAACTTGGCCACCCAATGTACCATAGTGCAGCGCAAGCGAGTCAGAGAGGGTGAAGAAAAGCCCCGAAGAAATCGTCCCCTCTTCTTTGTTCTGCTGTTCGTAAAGCTGTTTCTTGACCCCTTTCCTTCCGATCTGCATACTAGCCTTAAGGCAAACTATTTTAATATTGTTGCAAATTATCTTAACAAAACTCAAGATTTCAGGATAGGACAGGATTTAAAGATAAAAAAAATATCCGTGACCTAGAAAGTATTCATCCTGTGGATTTTTGTTTTTTATCCAATTCTAAGTTTTTTTTCATATATATTCATGGAGGCGCACGACCATTCATAAAGCTTCGTTTTAGGTGAAGATGCAAGAAGTATCGCGCGCCTCCTTTTAAGTATATAAAAAAAATCAAATAAATGTAAAATTCCGAGGTAAAATATTTTCTAGGTCACGGATATTTGAAAAGGACCCCTTAAGCGTTCTTAACACGAAGTTTTTTTAGATACATTGATTTGTAATAATAAACTTCTTCAGCCTTGGCGTCAGGGGCGCCGACTCTGGGGGGGCACGGTACTTTTTGCCCCCCCTAAAATTTGGCTGGGGGGGCAGCCCATACATTGTGCCCCCCCAGAAATTTTGGAAGAAAAATATTCTTATATCAAATATATAAAAAAGGAAATAATTGAAAATAATATCTAAAACTTAAATGGAACATTGTTTGTACACACGGATAGAATTCTTGTAAGTTTTGAAAGAAATCGTTTACAATTTTCTGGATTTAGATGCTTTTTTCTAAATCGACAACGTTTTATCTATACCAATGTGCTCTCTAGGAAAATCAGTAAGCTTAGAACAAGAGCACAGAGGCATCGGTGAATGATTTGAGAGATGTCGTCAACATAGATTTTACGGATTTGCTCATAAGATTTGTATCTGTGCATGTTGTTCCAAAAACAAAACCAAGGTACTTTTCCCATAGCACTTCATCTACAATCAAACTTACGCAAACTCTTGCGAAAACAATCATCAAGTTTTCAAACGCAACATTCTAAAATTCTAAGGTTCTATAATTCTAAAATTCTTAAATTCTTAAATTCTTAAATTCTTAAATTCTTAAATTCTTAAATTCTTAAATTCTTAAATTCTTAAATTCTTAAATTCTTAAATTCTTAAATTCTTAAATTCTTAAATTCTTAAATTCTTAAATTCTTAAATTCTTAAATTCTTAAATTCTTAAATTCTTAAATTCTTAAATTCTTAAATTCTTAAATTCTTAAATTCTTAAATTCTTAAATTCTTAAATTCTTAAATTCTTAAATTCTTAAATTCTTAAATTCTTAAATTCTTAAATTCTTAAATTCTTAAATTCTTAAATTCTTAAATTCTTAAATTCTTAAATTCTTAAATTCTTAAATTCTTAAATTCTTTAATTCTTAAATTCTTAAATACTTAAATTTTTAAAAAAATATTTATTGTCAAAAGCATTATTTTTAAATTTTCGATTTATTTAAACATTGAATTTTATTGTTATTTCTTAATTACTGATTGTTTAAATTTCTGATTTCCTGCTTTTACTTTCTTAACATTTTCAAGCCATGAGTTTATTTAACCCTAGAATTTTTATACTATTATTTTTTTATGTTGGAATATTGAATTTTGTGTTTTTTTTTCTAAGTTGCAGATTTGCAAAATGGATGTTTTTTTAAATGTGTATTTTTTTTATTTCTGAAGATCTAAATTTTGGCTTTTTAGAGTATTTGTATTGTTGAATTTCTAAATATCTGATTATTTTTATTATTGACTGTTACTTCTAGAAAATAAGTGACAATATGCCTATGAGAAGGAATTCGCCTTTCAAACATATAAAAAAATCCCCCTAATTAACATTCTCAATCACGTTTTAATAAATTATTATTTTCTAAAAAAAATAATTCCGGATGAAAAAAATCGTATCACATCGTAATAAAATTATCAAAATTCGTGATATACAAGAAACATTAACATCTAATCGCCACTCTTACTTATCGATTTCGGAAAACAACCGTGCCCCCCCAACATTTTGGACTAGTCGGCGCCCCTGCTTGGCGTGATGTCCATGTACGAGTACGTCTTAAAAATTTCAATGGAGCTTTAAAAAATAATTTCGTTTAAAATTGTTATTTAAAAATACAAGGTGACTATGATAGTTACTGTGCTTCTTATAAATGTCAACTTAAAGGTGACCAATTGAAATTATTTGTTAAATCAATCATTAAGGCCAGCTTTCTCTTAATGATCATTAAAAAATAACAATTTAATATTTAAGCTTTTAATCAATTTGATGAAAATTTTAGGTTAAGTAAATAAATCCAAACTTACTTACTAATCTGTTCTTCTGAAAATGCCTTCAAAACTGGCGTTTTTTATTTCTGTTTCAATAACATCTAAAATTTTAAAACTAGAAACTTTTTTCCGGTTTTTTCCACATAAAGAGTTTTTAAATAGGGGAAATATACCAATTTTAATCATACTAAGCCGTTCGACCAATTCTCATCACTTTTGCCGTTTTCCGCTATTAAATCAACATTTCCAGATGTATCACCAATGATGAGTTGCTTGCTCACTTCTATTTGAGCTATTTATTACTTTGGAACAGTTAAACAAACTTTATTTAAGCTGTAATTCATGATCAAAGTGCTGATGATAGAAATAAACTAAAAAGGGTATAGTTCCCCTAATCCTATTTATCATCGAAATAATAGTAAACTAACTTTTGAAATATTTAAAAATATGTGGAGTCGGAGTCGGAGTCGGAGTCGCTTGAAATATGACCCGACTCCACAGCCCTGAAATCAATACACTGATTTGATGAAGCTGACAAATCAGTAAAATAGTTTCTAAATTAAAATCCAGAGTTTCTTTTTTTTTTTTTAAAGTGTCCTATATGCTATAGTGTTTCATATGTTTACAGACCTATTCAGAAAAAAACTGAAGAAATAATCATTGATAACAAAGACCTACAAAAATAACTGCGCAGGCTCAACACGAGGGGAAGCATGAAGTTTCTCGAACGTTTATATGGAGAAATAGGGTGGTTCGTCGCTGTTGCATACAATCCAAAAATTGCATGCCATATGTGGGAATAGCGAACAGCAAATGGCGTCTCAGGCGTCGTGAGGTGGCAAACTTTGAAGGTCTGTAACGAACTCCAAACTTCAACGTTATATATACCAAAAGATGCGCATTTTTGTTCTCATATTGAGCAATTTTTTTGAAAAAAAAAATAACTTGAAAAGGAAACAATGCTGTTAATGAACTATACGCTAAAGAATCATAGTCCTCCAGTGCTAAATCAAAGTTCAGAAATTCCGAACGTTATAGTCAGTTAACACTTGGCAGGCGTTTCCGTTGTCGAGTTTCAGAAAAGTCCCGGAATTTAATTAACGAGTTTTTAACGCGCCACCAGAAACACCATCTCCCACACTGTCACGCGAGAAAAAATTCCTCCCGGGAGTTTTAAACCAGCTAACCAGCCTGGGCTGACGAGCTCGAAACCGGTCATAATACAGATTTTATTGCCACTTTTGTTGGCATTTTTTTCTTTGCTTGCTCTTATTAACTCTCGTCTCGCTAAAGTGGGAGCAGGAGCAAGAGTGGGAAAAGCTTCAAATGCTGACGCGGTGTTGTTGTGTCTTGTTGAGCTTTCTCCAACCCTTAGATTTCCCAAACCCCCACCTCAGGAGGAGAAAACTGTTTCAAGATGACTGATATGATGATGATGAAGACGATGAGGAAAATGGCCTAGCGAGTTTGCTTAGAAGAACGAAAACTCTCCCACTCACTTTTTTCTAATGTTTTTCATCATTCCGGTCACGAAATCTGGCCGAATCATCCTCTCTCTCCCTTGACGAGAAGGTTCGCTAATTCGTCAAAACGAGTCCTCACTCGCAAACGAGACTGACTAGTCAAGCCAGTCGTCGTCCCCAAAATGAGGAAAAACTCAATTAATTAAAATGAATTCCTTCTCTTTTATTTAATTTCCCAAAGCAATTCGCGTGACGAACCTTCCCCCGAAAAAAAATACGCCTGAAACTGATGGAAAAGAAGTGCGAGCCTCCCAGAAAGTGGACATCCAAGAGTGGCAAGGATCAGGCTCTCCAAATTGAATTTAAAAAGTCATAAATGAACTTGCATCGTGCGTGGATGGAGGCGCACGTGCGTTGAATTTGGCAAAACAAAGCCACCAATCACGCGCAGGATTTTATTGACTCGCGAGTGTTGTTGTTTCGGATGCAGCGTCTCCCTGCTGGGAAAACAATCAATTTAATGAAAATCCGATGCACGTTCGGTGGTGGAAGGGACTCCCGGAAAAGTCGAAAGTCGGAAATGAAAATGAAAAGTAAATATTTATGCCTCAGTTGATGTGGGATCTGGAGAGTGGAATAATCAGAGAGATAGAAAAAAAAGGCGTTTGCGTTGGAAATAAATAGTTCATATTGAGATACAAGTTAAAGAGCAAGTTAATTTTTTTAATCCGTAAATCTGAACTCCTGAATTTTAAGAATTTAATTGTAGCAAAGTTCTTGTTTCGTAAAAATATATAAAGAGAGCATTCTCTTATTACGTTACAACGTTAGGAGAAAGGGAAGTGGGGTATATTCTTCAAAATTAAGCTATGGAAAAGTCTATGTCAGGCCTGCCCAACGTACGGCCCGCGGGCCGGATCCGACCCGTGAAGCCATTTTATCCGGCCCGCGACTGCATTTCAAAAAAGTTCTATCAATGGCCCTTAAGGCAGTTAATGAAATATTAGATAAGTAAATTTAGAGTCTAGATTTAAAAAAATATGCTTATGATCAAATTTTCACAAAAATTTAATTGAGAAAATGTAGCTGTTATTTTATGCTTAAGCAAAGTTTTTATTTCAAATTCAAACATTCTTTATGTTTGAATTCAGTTTTTATCATTTCTATACACGGCGTGTTTTCTGGGCAACCTTAAGGAGAAAAAATAGTCATCGCCACTTTCAAAAGTGTCTTATAGGAAATTTTCTCAGCTTTGCAATGCTTCTAAGAGCGAAATGTTTCATGGGGAAATTTCTGAAATATCTCAATTTTAAGTTTTTTCTTTTAAAATCCTTGATCATTTATTGGAAACCTTTAATTAACAGTCCAGGAAACTTGTCAAATGATGTATTTTATGTATATTTTACTGACCAAAATGTGCAAAATAAGACAAGAAACAACTTTGTAGAAGGTTGCAAACCGCTAAACATTTTGAAAATTAAGATTTAACCGAATTTTTGAATATGTGGGATTTATTGAAATAATAAAAGAATAAAACCGTATTGAAATATTATTTTTACAAGAATAACTATATTATTACATAATTGTTGTGTACAAATAACACCGGTCTGCTCTGATTCAGCTTGGAATTAGCTGATACAACCGAAATTTCTACAGGTTTGAGATTGATAGGGTATGACAAGATTTTTATGAATAAATATCATATTTACTTAATCAAACACTAACTACTTGCATGGATACAAAACATGTTTTATACTCGAAATTATACTGCAAATTACTGTTGCTAGCCTTAGGAGAAATACTTTTCATTTGTATGAAATGATTGTTTCAGTTTTTTTATTGTATTAAATGATCAAGGAATAAGCAATATTTTAGAAGTTTATAAGGCTCTCATCTTCAATCTCATCTTAAAAAATATATATATGTCTTGATTTTTTTCAAATAGTTTGGAAAGAAACTTTCGGTTAGATTTTTTTTGCTAAAATACTATTTCATTTTTGTTCAAACAAAAATAAATGTTTGTGACGGTGTTTTCAGAATTCTGAATTGGAAGATTCGAGTTTTATTGCTACCTTTAAGAGCATTTTCTACAGAAAGCATTTTATAAAATTTTATCTTTATTTTATACTCATGAAAATATGACTTTTGAAGCTTGCTACAGTAATATGTAGTACATTTTCGATTTCAAATCATATTTGTATTTATGTTAATGTTATGTTATGTTAATGTTAATGTTTGCTTAAGAAAATATCAAATTTATTCATTAAAATAAAATAATACCATTAACAATCACAAACCTGTAAAAGTTTCAGTTGAACAAGCTAAATCAGAGTAGACACGTGATATTTGTACACAAAAAATATGTAATTATCAAATGATTCTTGTAAAAAATACATTTTCCACTGTTTTATGATTTTAATTTCTGAATAAATCCCATATATTAAAAAACTCAGACAAAACATAATTTTCAAAATTCTTGTCTTACTCATCAAAATGTGCGAATATTTTGATGAGTAAATGACTCATGAAACACATCATTTGATAAGTTTTCTGAACTGTTAGTACACCCAAAACTGGCAGCGCTAGTCCGAGAGAATGATGGTCTCGAGTCGAGAGAATAGTGGTACCATTCACGGACGCAGAGAACACAGCTCGAGATGGGCGATAGAACTATTCTCTCGAGGTTCATTTGCAAAAAAAGTTCATCCGTCAAACAAAAAACCAAAAGTGTCGACAACGGGAATCGAACCAGAGACCTTTGACAAATCAATCCAATGACTTAGCTGCCTCGGCCACCACAGCTTGGTGACCATTGAGAAGTCAGAAGTCGATGTATGACACTTGTTGGAAATTTATTGATTCAACTAACGAATGAACTCATTTGTTATGATGGTGTGAGTTGGTACCATTATTCTATCGATTTTGGCACTGAACCCTCAATAAATTTTGAGAGAACGATTATCTCGACTCTGAATTTTGGGTGTATAAAGTTTCCAATAAATAATAAAGGAATTTAAAACCAAAAACTTAAAATAGAGATATCTCAGAAATTTTCCGATGAAACATTTCGCTTTTAAAAGCATTGGAAAGCTGAGAAAATTTCCTATAAGACACATTTGAAAGTAGCGATGACTATTTTTTTCCTGATAAGGTTGTTCTAGAAAACACGCCGTGTATATTAATGTTTTCATAATCAATACTTAAATTGAAAACTGGGAAAAGAAAGCATAATCATCAATTTCTTTAAATTGTTAAATGTACGATAGCAAACTTGATTTTTGTACAGAATTATTCTAATATTTAATTTCTTACAATTTTGAATGTTTTTACTTTAAATTTAGTTTTTCTGTCCTGAGCCATTTTATTCAAATAGATTTTTATTTAAAATGAGTAAGAAAAAAATGATGTAGTTTTTATAAAACCTTTTAGTCAAAGATTTGGTCAAGAATAAGCCTAAAAAAGCAAATGATTTATACAGAAAACGGAGTTCGCTGCAAATATCTTTTAAATATTGAAAAATGTCTCAAAACAGCAAAAAAAATGTTTTGCTGAATTTCAATTGTTTGAAGAAATTTTAAGAAAAACGTTTTAAATTTTGTGTGTGTTTCAAATCATTTTATAATAGTTTGTAAGATATTTGCAAAAAATTGCACAATAAAGCAAAAAGTGTTTTTTTTTTTAAAAAAAGAAGATTTGGATCCAAATTTCGTTTAAATAAATTCTATTTATTATTTAATTTTAATTTTAAAAGGTATCTTTGTTTTTCTTTCTTATAATCCAGATAAATGAATCTTATTTGCAATGCTAGTTTTTTATTTGATTATTTTTAAATGATCTGATGAATATAATGTTATGATTTTTATGCATTTTCAACTTTTATCAAACATTATTTCCGGACCGCCACTGCTTCAGAAAAAAAACAGATCTGGACGGCAGGGCCAAAAGGTTGGGCGCCCCTGCTCTATGTCCACATATCAAAACTTTACGTAGTCTACGCCATTCCGGTTATGTCTGTGACATAACCAACCGGACCCTAAGATGACAGTTTTCGTGAATTGCGCGTATTCACCAACAGATGGCAAGTGGGCCTCGTCGGAGTCCGCCCATCAAATAAGCAACTTAAAATTTGCATAGGAAACTTTTTTTTCGTGACGGCTTTTGCGGCACGCTCATTTCAACTGTTCTAGACTAATATTAGAACGTGGCGTATCTCAAAAAAAGTTTTTAAAGATTTTTTTTTCCAGAATGCATATTTTGTCGTTTTAAACCAAAACAAGGCAAAAACTATATTTATTTAAACTATTCGCCATTTTCGAAAGTTTGGCTAGATAATATCGAAGGCCGCCATCTTAGGCCCACTGGGCCCACAAAACGGGGTACGCTCAGTTTGTATGGGAGCTGTCAACATGCTCCCGGGCTGGACATAACTACTTTGACTTTTTAATTTAAAAGAGTGTTATAGATTATATATTTGCTTCTTTATTATCCAAGAGACATTCGTACGTAACTAAAACAGAACAAAGAAATTAAGAAAAATGCTGAAATTGGCGAAAAAATGCATAGCTGATTGAAAAATATAAATTAATATAAAAAATACTATTTGTACTGGAAAATTTCAAGGTTTTTTAAAAACATATTTAACGCTGCAAAAAATCGTAAAATTGATCTAAATTCAGAGCTTTTTAGAGTTATTATCAATTATTCTAAGAAAATGGTTGACGCTTCATCATTATTTCAACTGACAATTCCACACAGAAAAGAAATCATTATTGTTATTGTTGAAAATATTAATTTTGGCAAAAGTTCTAGTCTGGTTACATCTGGACTTTTTAAATTGAAAGACTAGACTGATCAGGCTGAATAATCGTCTTTTTAATGATTTTTTGTACATTGGACGTTCTGTTATCGGTTTTGCAAGACTGTATCCATTCAAATAAATCATTCATCGAACAAATCATTCAATTTACTACCAGCAAAGGACATTTTCTCTCATTTCCTACGTTACGCGACACAAGCAAAGATAATGTGCATTTCAAAATTATCAACTTTCGCATGACAGTTTGCCTTGCCTTAACAGAAAAAAATGAGGTCGGAAACGACGATAATGTTACGCGTTCAGTACGTCCAACCGACTGGAAAGCGCTCCGATATGAGTGGTAAATTTTCCACTAGAGCGCAAAAATCAAGCACTCCTTTTTTGAGCAAGCGAAAAAAAAAATAGAGAGCAAAAACCCGAAGGAAATTCCCGACTTTTCCATCCCCGATTGTCACACAAACACACAATGGGAATGCTGCCTTTTGACAAATTTCGCTGCCTCTTTTGTTGCTACTTCTTCTTCTTCCCGTCCAGAGTAGTGTTGAAGCTTTCCCTTCACTTTGGTAGTTGCAGATTTGGTGGCCATTTTTTTAGCGTGGCTCAGTTTTTGGTTGAACTGAATCCAGTTTTGAAATTGAAAAACTTTTTTCCCACACTACTAAGCCGGTGCTAATGCTGGAGTGGGACGGAACAGCCATTGTTGTTGCCTTCGAAAGTGAGCCTTTCAGTTTCGTTTTGGGTTCTTATTAGTTATAACGAGATGGGCGGGCTTGTTAGGCTGGGTATTTTTCAACGTGGAAAATAAGTTTTTGCAGCCATTGTTGTTGAAAGTTGCTGGCCACCCACAGACAACACCGTACACTGATGAAACACTAATTGAATGAGACGGACAAGTTCGGAGTTTTCCTGCCAATAGTTTTTGAAGTGCTTTAAGGGGTAGCCTGAAAAGGCACAAGATTGAAATGTATCCCACGAATGACAGAATTTAATTTCCCTTACGACCACAAACCCTTTATGCAACCCTTTACTCCGACAAGAAATGGAAAGCAGGGATGTTCGCCTTGGAAAATTCTTGTCCAATTTAAAAGAGAAGGGGAAAACTTGCCTCAACACAACGATGGATAAGCGAGAGAAGTGAGATGATTCAAATTCCAGAGGTCAGATTTATTGTATCCATTTCCAAGGGAATTGTTGCATAAATTTTACGAGCGATGAACTCATACACACATGGCTCAAGCTCTTCCATGATCCCTGGGAAACGCTACACGCCTTACGATCTAGAAGCGATGAGAACCTGGAAAAGCAGCTATCCCTTGATATGCAACCCTATTTGCAAATTACATTTTCATTTGAAAAGAGCATAAACCTAAAACAAGTTTTCCGATCAGGCTCAAAATTTGTCTGGAGTCCCTTAGCCAAAATAATTAGTTTCGATTTATTTTTGTTCAACGGATTAACCGATTTTAGTTGTCTTGCGTTCATTATTTGGCTTTTCAAGAAAAATAGTTTCGAGTCTCAAAATTCTACGTTGAAAGAGCCTAACGTTTGAAAGAGCCGTATGAAAACTAAAAATGGCGTTTTGACCGTGTCTGGACCAATGAATCTATGTCTGAAATTATTTTAACGTATCTATTGACATAACAAATTTGAAGACAATTGGTTGTATCATTGCCGAAATTTAGCTATTTGAAGTAAACAGTTTCAAAAAACGGTTGCCACTATACCTCAACACTGTTTGACCAAATCGACTCAAAATGTATGTGAAGTCTTGTTGAACCGGTCCCGTGTACATGACGATTTTCATAAATTTTGTTTAAACAAAGAATAAAAATATGTATACAGCCATTCCACGTCAAACAGGAAGTCTCGAAATCAAAAGTGCTCCGATTTGGCTCAAATTTGGAGTGGGGGTTCTTTGACTCAAATAATTAGACCCGTATTTTTTTGTTTGGCGATTAGGGTGGTCCTATCCGAAATAGGGTGGTCCGTAAAATTGCGTTTTTTTGTCGATTTTCGCAAAAGCCACATTTTCCAAAAAATCAAATCTCCGGAACGGCTGAACCAATTTTGGAGCGCCACAATTCAAAAGAAAGGTTATTAGTTGGGCTTTTATGGAAAAATATGTTGAGGTCCAAAAAAACTAGCTGAATATTTGAAAAGGTCCTATGAAAATTTTATTTGCCGATTTCAAGGTCTCGGGACCAAAGAGCCCATGTCTGGAAATATTTTTTCCTGATTACTTGTAATATTTTTCACAACATATCAAAAAATTGCGAATATCCATTAACACGTTTCGGAGATATGATTTTTTAAATATAAAAACTGTGTTTTTCGACAACATGACGAAAACGGGTAAAAATTCTCTCATGCTCATGCTCATGCTCAATATGACGAAAACGGGTAAAAATTAACTTTTTTCACTAAAACTGCGATAAATTGAAAATTTCAGCGTTTGCGAAAATCGACGAAAAACGCAATTTAATGGACCACCCTATTTCGGATAGGACCACCCTAATCGCCAAACAAAAAAATACGGGTCTAATTATTTGGGCCAAAGAACCCCCACTCCAAACTTGAGCCAAATCGGAGTACTTTTAATTTCGAGACTTCCTGTTTAACGTGGAATGGCTGTATACGCTTTTCATATTAAAAATCGCCAGTTTTTGATTTTTGTAATTTTTTAAAGCGCAATATTTTAAAATCGGACTTCGGGATATGTCTTGCGAGTCTTCTTTCAGCTAATTTGGTCCATTCCGTCTCGAGATAACGTGGCACCCGTAAATCAACTCGGTGTTCAGAGAAACTCGCTCACAAAGTCACAAAGTTTGCTTTGTGCATTGCAAAACTTTGAGCTTAAATCGTTTCTTATTCAGTTTAATCATGACATATCTTCATGAAACTATAAGGAGTGATTGAAAATTATCTTTTAACAGGATTAAATATATGTTCTACAACATGAAATTTTGTGATTTACAAACAAATCCTGAGATTAATCAGGTAATTCATATGTATCAATTAATAATTAGTCAGAAATGCAAACAAAATATCATAAAAACTGAAATGAAAAAAGGTTTTTAGGTTACTAGTTATTTGTTTTTCTTTTTAAAATTTAAGCGCCTAAGTACTCTGTATATTGGAGTCGTGGTGCACCCAGGGTATAAATTCATAATCCTAGAGTTGAAAAGCATCTATCAGCTATTATGTATCATATGTTCATAAGACCTTTTCAAAAAAAAATTCTAGAATTGTACTATGACCCCAGCTGCGCAATCGAAAAAATACAGAAATTCTCGTGGGAGTCGTGGGAGTCGTAGTGTAGGGATAAGCTTGGTTGCCTCTTACCCAGTCGGCCTGGGTTCGATCCCAGAAGGTCCCGGTGGCATTTTTCGAAACGAGATTTTTTTTTTTTTTTCATAAAATTATTTTTATTAGGTCCTTTTCGGTACTGGGACCTGGTTAGGACCGAGTCGGCTTTTGTAATTACATTTGACTTAATAATTACAGAGGATCTTATCGAAACGAGATTTGTCTCATCACGCCTTCCGTCGGACGGGGAAGTAAATGTTGGCCCCAGTCTAACCTAGAGGTTAGGCTGTTAGCTCAGTCCAGGTGTAGGAGTCGTCTCCTGCCTCGGTGGAGTCGCTGGTAGGCAGTTGGGCTAACAATCCAAAGGTCGTCAGTTCGAATCCTACGGTGGATGGAAGCTGAGGTGTAAAAAGAGGTTTGCAATTGCCTCAACAATCAAGTCTTCGGACACCTAGTTTTGAGTATAAATCTCGCAATTGAGAACGTTAAGGCAATGTTGTAGAGCGAATAATTTGATTTGATTTTAGAAATTCTCAGTGAGCAACTTTAAGGGCCGTTGAAGTTTTGACCATAGTCTACGTTGAAAAAGTGTAATTACACGTTTAGATTGGTAAACTGAAATTTTTGGTGAATGACACCAATGATTTGAGGAAACGTTTCCTGAAAGTTACACATAGAAGTTCAATGTTGTTTTTTTTTTCATAAAACTTTTCAAAATTTGTGGAAATCATTCAAAACATGAGTTGAAAGTAATTTTTGGCATGTTTATTGTATTTTAACTTTATTTAACATATAAAGTTATTTGGCTTACAAATATGGATTTTTGGAAAATTGTGTGTGTCTACAATGAGACTGGCTATAGACGTCAGATCGATCTCATATTTTGGTCAATGTTAGAACACATTCAAAGAAAGAAAATGCAACAAATAGCTCATTAAAACATTCTGATGAAAAAAAAATACAAAAATCGTCTAAAATTAAAAAAAAAAGTGTCTCATTGCACGGATCGATTTTGTAAACATTTGCAGTGAAATCGAGAAAAACATTTCCATACTGTTGAATTCAACAACACTGAGTTACCGGATTTACTTACAGGATTTCTTTCCATGTGCAATGCATTCATGACTACCCTACCCTACAGCCCCGGCAGGTGTGTCCCCAGGTGGAGGCTAAGGGAGACTTTGTGTTGGCCCAGATATGCATTCCCAAGTAACAATTCAAATGCTGTATATTCTTATATGGTTTTAAAACAGTTTTATTGGATGCAACAATGTTTTATAAAAACTTTTATCAAAGCCAACAGGTTTTCATCTAGCGTAACCTTCAACATACTTTCAAGGTTTCTTCCAGACTTGACTAGGAATTCTACTTAGAAGTTTTAATTCAGTTTTCTAGTTACACTTCGAGATTTCCTGAAGAATACATGGCGAAGCTTGAATATCTTGACGAAGTCTGCAATAAACCTTTTTCGTCTTCATAAGGAATTTGACCAATCTTGTTGGATTTGAACTGTCACTTCAATTTATTCAGTTGTTGAACGAGAAACACAGTGCTAGGAGACGAATTGTTTTGATCCAGCTTTTAAGTGCAGTTACAAGTGATCTCTTAACGAAAAGTTTAAAAAAGTGTGCTGAGAATAATAAAAAGAATAAATTGGTGGTTTTGGTTGTGTTTTTTTTCTACGAAATGATTACCGATTTACCGAATTGCCGATTTATTTCCAGAATTTTTTATTGTGAACAATTCGTTTATTGCAGAAATGGCGCCTGTGCAGTTGTTGCTTATTATTATTTTTATGAAATTAATAGTAATTTTATTTGGCATCGATATCCTGTTAGTTACAATATTGTTTTTTTTTCGCAATTTATAATATCGTAACATGGCGTTTTACACATTTTGTTTTTTAGAGTGTTTCGCAGACTTCTTAATGAAAACCTTCAAGACTTGATCAGAACAGTTTAAAGTGCTAATGGTTTTCAAAAAGAAATTGATAAAACTTTGAATTCTGCAAGTTTTCTTATACAAAACCATCCAGATTTTATGCCGTGTATTGCTACGCGCTGTCATTTGCAATTTGCTGGTGCTGTTTGAGTGAGTTAAGCTGAGTTTTTTTTTTTAATTTCAGTTAAGATTTTTGTTTCACAGATCATTTAAACGTTAAAAAAGTAATATTATCTGTTCAGTGTATGTTGTACAGGTCAACTACAACATGAAAATGTGAAAATAAGCTATTCTTCAGGACAGTGCAGCGCTTATCAACCTGTGATGGTAATAGTGTTTACAATGAATTGTATATAAAGTGGCTTGGTTAGTGTATATTATGTAATAAAAACACCATTAAAACGAACAAACGCTGTTGTTTTTTATTGAATTGTTGTGAAATTTTGGCGATTTCTCTAGTCGGATCGTTTTACAGTAATCAATGACAGGCAAGCGCTACGGTCTCAGCTTAGGCGATTGAATCTTGAATAAAACCAGTAGAAAGCTACATTATCCTGACTGAAACCTTAATAAATCACTCTTAAAACAAGTCATTCCTAGTCAGTTTTGAGAAAGAGCATTTAAAGAAGAAATGAATTTAAAACAGTTTCAAACAAGAATAAGTATATTTAATAAATTTCGCCATATTGCCTAAAGAATAATGTTACTGAAAAACGTAGCCATGTTGAATTCTTGAGCAATGACCTTGCTTAAATTATTTTTTTAGGTAAAATGACAAACTTTTTCAAATGATTTGAGAAGGCGCGTACCATTTTTTCGAACTATCTCATAAAAATGTTCGATGATTTTTTTCGGCATTACCGTTACAGTGCATTACATGAGAGATTTGATCACTGATATTTATGGCTTTAATATTATTGATTTGTGAATTATTGTCGACCAAAAGTATTTTCTGATTCCATTTAGAAGAAGAATCATTGCCTTCGATAAAATAATTATGCATGCTTTTCAGTCTATGATACAGGCTTTTGGTTTCCTTGCAGAGTAATTGAAAATGCATTTTGTTCTGTTATAAGAATTTAAGAATTCTTTCAGGCTACAACAAAACTTATTTCCCAGCTAGACAGCATTATTCGTATCTTGTAGAGCTCTTTAAAGCATCAACAAAGCATGCAATAAAATTATTCTGTCTCATGAAACTCTTAATTTTTGCTCTGGCTAACCTCCTAAAATAGTCCATTTTGGCTTTATTGCTTATTTAACTCGTATTTAACTCAGCATGTGGGACTAAAAAGCATCTCTCATACATTTTCCGAAGTATTCTGTACAACCTCTTCAAAACTACAACAAAACTAAAATTGTTACTTGGGTTGGTACTTTGAGTGTGGGAAAGTATTAAGGTGTTGGCTCTTGACGAAACAATATACGATTGGTCAGCCCCTAACCACATTCAACAGACCGGGGGTTTTCCATGTGAAATATCCAAGGGTTATTCATTAAGAGCTGTGGCCCAATGATGGTATCTGTTTGAATCCTAGTAGGAAGAGTTGGTTTGTAAAAACCCTTTGTCGAGGAGAGGTCTTTATTGGAAAAAAAATGACTCTTAATGATTTCTGGCAGTAAATTTAAATGCATTGCTTTCGCGTCAAACTTTTTTTATTGACGAACTTTGTGATACAATCACAAAATTATATAAAACAAAAATGCGATACAATCCAAATATATGAAAAGCAAACATGGTGAAACAAAGCACAATTAACTTTGACTACAATGACGAATATTCACAACGAAATTAATTTTAAAATGTCATTAAAACAAAAGTTACCACCTGAGCAGGAACTGGCAATGAAAGTCCTAACAAAATGCCCAGTTTTTACGTCTCGAACTTTTGCGTTTTTTTTCTATGAAAAAAAAAGCAAACCCCTATAGGGTTTTCATCAACGCAACAAAAAAACGATTTAATTACCATACCAGGAAAAAGTTTTCCCGTTAGTCATCATAATCAAATGTGCGTCAGGCCAACAACAACAAAAAAAAAAACCTTGATTGGTGTCACGTCCTGAACTACCAGCCTTCAACGCGTGGCCGGCTGGGAGGGTAGCAAATAATGAAAATAATTGAGTTCGTTCGGATGAGGATTTACTGTGAGTGCGCGGGAGGGGTTAAAAGTTCTGAGCAGCCACACTGTCATCGGGGTGGTATAAAATTGATGGAATAATTTATTTTTTTTCGAGGAGATGTTTTTTCCCCTTACGTTAACCAAAATTGGAAAATTTTCCAATTTAATTGATCAGTCTTGACTGATGGGCCTAGCCAGAGGGCGTCATGGTTTTCCGGACAGGCTTCGCATTTGGAAAATCCCCATCAGCATTCGGCCGGAGGCCTGGAGAGGATTTTATTTGAGGGCAAATGTGGATTTCAGAGAAGAGTGATTCGACCTCAGGGAGAGTGAGCTAATGGGCGCATTTCCGTCGGACTGCATACAAATTTGCTTTTGGAATGCTCTTTGTACCTCCGTGTACGCACGAGAGCAAGCAGCAGTCAAGCGCTTTATCGTTTTTTTTTCGATTTTTTCGCCGTAATTGACAGTGATTGCCCGCGAGTTTGCTCCTCCAGCATGCCAAAGGCCGCCCGTGACCGTGTCGGTTCGAGTGCGGCCTCGAAAAACCCGCGAAGTTCGTCTGCCGGCTGTGTGCAAAAAGGTAAACAAACTTACGCCGTGTCGAGCGCCATCGACAAAAAGTATCTACATTCCGGATATGTTCCGAGATCACCAGTGCGAACTCGTTCAGGTACTTCCGGGCCACAATCAACATCCGTCAACATTCCCATCAGGAATGAGTTACATATGCGGAGCGACGAAGAAAGCAACGACGACGACGTCGATGGACGTGAAGATCACCTCCAAGGGTCCTGATTTTGTATTTAGCATGATGGAAATTGCTTGTAAATATGTCTTTGATGTCGTGTTATCAACGAAATTGCAAAACATTTTTGATAACATAGATTTTAAACAGTTTAATAACTAAGCCGATCGCAAACTATATCGACTCAGCCACTGAGCGATATAACGCAATCGGTCTCTCTGAACCATTCGCTGTACTACCCGATTGAAGTGAGAGGGAGAGCAAAGAGAGAGTATTCTGTAACGATTGGTGTGGAAGCGACAAACGATAGAAAACGCTCAGAGCAGTTCTTTGTCGCTTTCAATTTTTGATCGCGAGTGAATGAGTCGTTTTGGAGCAATCAGGACCCCACCACTAATTTTTATTTTGGACGATTAGCTGACGATGTTGACGAGTTGCTGGAAGGCCTCGGTATTTGTCTGAAAATTGTTAACTCGTCGGTGAAAGTGTTTACACTTGATAAGAAGAACATCGACCTGATTGTGGAGAAATTGAAGCGTAGAAACTTCAAGTTCTACACATTCGACCCAGTTGAGAAGGCCACTGTCGAGATAGTCCTGGAGAGTTACCAAGACCGCCCGATCTCCGACCTCAAGAAGGACCTCTCAAGTGCCAGAATAACACCTAACTTTACTTTTTACTTTGGGCGTGGTCGCTCGGTAATGTGGCCCAGCAAGAAGTCACCGAAGAAGATCTCTTAACCCTGCCGAAGTTTTTGCTCTCGCGGGGAGATGATGACGCGGTTTCGGAGCTGCCGTAACAAGGCGGAGCAATTTCTGGCCCTCGGGGAGCTGATGATTGAGTACATCTACAATGGACAAAAACCTGTGATATAGACATAAGCTTTCTCTACCACTATCCCCTATTATTTGCAATTTGTGAAAGTTATTTTTTTAATTTTTCTTGCTCTTGCTAGTGCCTTAATTAAAAAATAATTGTTTAAAAATGGATTATGATGCAACACACACTTGAAAGGAACTCCAAAATTTTGTTATGAACTGCCAGTAAATTAGAAATCTTAATTGAAATTAAAATTGAATGCTCTTAATTTTTTTTGAAAATATGTGTTGTTCACGAAAAATCTTTACCAAGAAATAAATATCATTATTGAAAAGCTTCCAATTGAGAGCAATTAAATTTCAACAGCAACAATAATTTCAAACAATACATCCTTAGTCAAAGACTTTCGTTTCTCCAACCCCCACACACCAACTCAATTATCCTCTTGACGCCTATCAATGCATTGTAGGCGAGTGTTTTCCCATCGATGTGGTTCACTTTGCGACTCCTCCCACCGACGAACCCTTTGCTGAGCCCATCCAAGGAGTGCGCACAGCAATTGAGTGATAATCATTTTCACACTCGATTTGCTCCTTCCACGTGCAACACCACCCCGATAGCACTAACTTGGGTGATTTTCCGAGTGGGTGGTGGAGGGAAAATGGGCGATGGGTTTCAATTGTGAGCTTTTTCTAATGCGAGGAAATATTGGAAAAGAGAAATAAAAATTACTTTAGTTTTTATTGGCCCTCGACGCTACCGATGGGGGACCAATCAGAGCTATGGAGTGGTGGTGGCTGAAAATTACGGAATTTCTCCTTAGAAGAGAAGAAGAAGAAGAAAAAGTTTCAGCAACCCTGAGCTAGTGTAAATGCGGTAATTACTCGATAGTGACGCAATATTTATTTCTCTAGTCTGGGAAGAAAAGCATTTCCCGTACGAAACTGACAATTGAGCAGAATAGGTAGGCCAAATACTGCTACCAGGGTCACCAGGGATGGAATAATCGCAAAACAATCGATGTCGCTTGCGAACTTTCTTCACCCGCGAAATAGAGAGGAGGCAAATCACGCAAATGAAAATCGCTCCCGAAATTCTCCAAAAAAATCAATCTGCTGATGATTTTTGAGTGAATTTCCTTGTCAGCATCACTTAATAATATTTATTTCACTTTGTTTACACACATTGCCCATCTACAAAATGTGCCAGGTAATTTTTCGACGTGTGACATTACACTTGCAAGTGTAGTAGTGAAAATGATGTTCCGCCGAATAATCAAGATGATGATTTTTTTTTCGATTCTTTTAACCGATCTTTCGTGCGCGAGGGAGGAGAACCATGCTCCCTTCGGATTTTTTCTCTTGATGAACGTCCAGAGATTTTCTTTTGATGATGATTATGCCATCGCTGACTGCTACTAACTAAATTTAAAGTCAAAAGTTTCTGTGAATCCCGCTGAAGATTGCATTTTGCCATTTACATATACAGCAATTCCATTTGAAAAGAGCCTAAACCGAAACAAAAAAGTTCTCCGATCGGGCTCAAAATTTTTCTGGGGGTTCCTTGGCCAAAATGGTCTGAAAAATTGCCATTTTCGTCATTTTCGCAAAAACCTCTTTTTTCGAAAAATCATATCTCCGCGCCATTTCATCCGATTTTAGCTGTCTTAGACGCAAAAAAAGGTTTGGCTATTTGGGAAAAATAGTAAGAAGTTTCAAAAATCTTGCTTACCATTTGAAAAAGTCGCATGAAAACATAAAATGGAGTTTTGACCGTGTCTGGACCAAAGAGCCTATGTCTGAAAATATTGTTATCGGATTCCTCGGAAAATTTCACATGACATTTAAAAAATTGGCAATGTCGAACCGTACGTTTCGGGGATATGATTTTTTGAAAATAAAAACTGAGTTTATCGACGCGCCACGCGCAAAAACGGGGAATTGACGAAATCGGCAAAAAATCAACTTTTTTCACTAAAACTTAATAACTTAAAAATTTCAGCCATGACCTTAAGTTAAGCTTAATTGACTTATTCGTTACATGTTATTTTTATTATCTTATTTTCAATTTGTCAGCATCGCTTCCCGATAGCATGCCTTCTGGGTGGTTTTATATTTTAACTCTCGTGGTTTTATCGTACCCAAAGCAGCCTGCCAGCACGTGTACCTCAGGGTGGTTTCAACACACACCCCAGATCCCGAAACTGGAAAGATAAATTTTTCCCCGTCCCTCCTGTTTCCGGAAAAGCTCCGATGGCCGGCGGACAGTGGTGTACCAAGAGGAAAGGGATGGGAGGGAGGATGGGGTTGTTTCCAAATTAAACTTTCATTAGAGTAGCACGCCGGAAAAGCACCTTTTTGTGCGAATTGTGTGGATTCCGGTGTAACAGCTGGAAAAAAAGCAAAAAAAAAGAGAGCCCATTTTTGAAAAGCCCTTTTGCCAGATTTGGCGATTAAAAATTCATACACGCCCACCTCGAGGCCCTGTCGACTTCAAGTGAAAATCCCATAAATCCTGCCAACTAATTTACCCCGCACAAACACAAACAAACACCGCAAACTTGTCTTCGGCAGTACTCGGGGAAAATGGGTAAAGTTTTTCCTACGTTTTTTTTTTCTCTTTCTTTTTCGCCATCACGTCATCATGACACACGATGAGTAAAACAGTCCACTCCTAATGAAGGGCACACTACACTTTGAAAAAAAAGAGACGAATAAAAAGCTCTGCTACGAGGAGGCGGAGGACAACGATATTGATAAAAGCTTTTCCACAAACATTGACCATAGTTTGTGCAAAGGAACCATCTGACGCAGCCCAGAAGCAACACGGGCAGACAACAATGTTTACCCGAAAATTTTGCAGCTGCATCAACAAAAATGCCGCTGGCGCCACCCACACTATCCGACGTTAGAAGGAATTTCTCGTTGGTTGTGTTTGCAACTGCATGCATGAGCTTGCAAGTTTTTATGAAATCTGCAACTTATACAGCACGAAGAGAGAAAGAAAGAGTGTCATTCTGAATTAATATTCTTCGGTAAAACAGTAAACAGTTCACAAACTTTAAAGTGAGAAGTATTCATAATGCTGAGTTTATGACATACACCAATATTTGTTTGCAGTTATAAAAAAAGACTGCAGGAATAGCACCCATGCCAAATATATTTTTAAATTTTGCGAAACTGAGTCATATTTCAATTCGTAATATCTCGGAAACAATTGTTTCAATTTTCAAAGTAAAAAAATAAAAAGTTTGTAAAGCAATTCCATGCCAACCCTCTTCGATATCAATGAAACATTGTAAACATGTTATCCTGAGCTTCAATAAGCCATTTTTGTGTAATTGCACTCGAAAATTACATTTGAGAAGGACTTTCAGAAAAAATACGCTGACAAAAATTACACGCAAATTCTATTAGATTTTTTGATTATTGAATTTTTAAAGCCAAAAACATTTGTGATGAAAACACAAATCAAAATCAAATCAAATTAATTATTCGCTCTACAGCATTGCCTTGGCGTTCTCGATTGCGAGATTCCAACACGAATAGGTGTCCGAAGGCTTGATTGTTGAGGCAATTGCACACCTCTTTTTTACACCTTAGCTTACATCTACCTCGGGATTCAAACTGACGACCCGGGCAGACGGTAATAACAAAATTAATAATATTTCAATAACAAATCCTGTTAAAATAACAAAAAGTGTTATTATTTTATCCTGAAGTTCAACTTCAAGAAGAAAAAATAATAACAGTTTCTGATAAAATAACAAAATTTGGTATTAAAGTGATATTATATTGAAAATGTTTAATAACACGCTTATAAGAGGAAATGTTATACATTTCAAAAACTCTCCTAATAACAAAATTTGTTATTCGTTCGGTATACTGACTTAGAAATAAAATTACCATAAATCGCACAAATGGAAAAGTTTCTAAGTGTCCATAACACAATCTGTTATTATTTTTTCTTTTATTAAATATGTTTAGATCTTTGGGATAATTCTGTCTAATTTCGTCGGGGTCATTATTTTGGCCATGAAATGGGGTCCTGAAATTATTCTGAAAAGTTGAAATTCTGAATGCTGTTTTTTTAATTATTTGATATACCCCCTAAAGGACTTTGTTTAAAATGGTTAGAACTATGGGATAATTTTGACCAATTTCGGCCGGATCATTATTTTGGCCATGAAATGGGGTCCTTAAGCTAAAATTATTCTGAAAAGTTGAAATTTTGAAAGTAGATTTTTTTTAATTATTTGATATACCCCTTAAAGGACTTTGTTTAAAATGGTTAGAACTATGGGATAATTTTGACCAATTTCGGCCGGATCATTATTTTGGCCATGAAATGGGGTCCTTAAGCTAATATTATTCTGAAAAGTTGAAATTTTGAAAGTAGATTTTTTTAATTATTTGGTCCCCCTAAAGGACTTTGTTTAAAATGGTTAGAACTATGGGATAATTTTGACCAATTTCGTCGGGGTCATTATTTTGGCCATGAAATGGAGTACTTAAGCCAAAATTATTCTAAAAAGTTGAAATTTTGAAAGTTGATTTTTTGAATTATTTGATATACCCCAAGGGATTTTACTAAAATTGGCTAGAACTATGAAATAATTTTGAACAATTTCATCGGGGTCATTTATTTCACCATAAAATGGGGTTTCAAGCTAAAATTAATCCGATAAAATTAACTTTTGAGAGTTCTTTATTTTTAAATTTTGTTATATTCCCTAACGGAATTGATTTATTTATTGAGAATTTTTGAAGAGTGAATAACAAAAACTGTTATTATTTTCACAGAGCCAGGAAGTCGGAGCTGACGTTGAAGTTTGAGCTGGAGTGAGACCTCGGAGACTGCATCGGATTGAGGAAATTTTCAGCAACTTTTACTTGGAGTCGGAATCTGTGAAGTCGGGTATTTTTGGAGAGCTGAAGTCGTCGTTGACGTCATATCCTGCATCCAGAGTCGGAGTTGTCTTCAAAGTATGGATTCAAAGTCGCTTGGAGGTACCCGATTCTGCAGCCCTGACTAGTACAGAGGAGTTATGGCAACTGCAGGTTTATTTTCAAATTACAAATAAACCAAAACAATAACTTTTTTGTTATGGAGACATACCAGTTCAATAACATTTTTTGTTATTATGCTGCTCCACCTCTCCGCACAAAATAACAAATCTTGTTATTTCTTCGTGATTCCTTCTGTGTTATTGGTTTGTTATTGCAATAACAACATAATAACAGTTTAAGTTATTCTTCGAACACATCTTTGTTATTGATTTTTGTTATTTTAACAACTAATCCGATCATCCCAATAACATATTTCGATCTTCTCACAATATCAAAAACTGACCTTCCCAAGTTATTTCCGTCTGCTCGGGGACCTTTGGATTGTGAGTCCAACTGCCTACCAGCGACTCCACCGAGACAGGGCCTAGGGAGACGACTCCTACACCTGGACTGAGCTATCGACCTAACACCTCTAGGTTAGACCGGGGCCAACATTTACTTCCCCGTCCGACGGAAGGCGTGATCACATAAATCTCGTCTCAAAAAATACTTCCGGGATCGAACCCAGGCCGACTGGGTGAGAACATCAAACGTTTGCAAATTCAAGCTTTTGCCAATTTTAGCGTGACATACTTTATGGATGACACCATAGCGAATGCTCTTTTAGAAGAGCTTGTTTGGCTTTTCCAGTCACGGTGTAATACTCTATAGCCTGTAATTACACTGGTCTTTGAAGCTGCCCAGGACCCCCAAAAATCTATCTTCAACACAACATGAGGTCTCATGAGACAAAAGCTGAAATCTTTTTTCTCGAATGAATAGTTTTTTTATGATTAAAAGCTGATGCACGTCTGCATCCAAGTTTCATTAATTCGTCAACTACACTAGAAAGTCTCCCGCTGTAGCAAATGAAATCTACGTACTTTCGAGTAAAGTGGTCCTCACCGGAGAAGCTCTGTAACGCGCCAGCACGGCGCAGCTCTCACAGGGATAAAAAGAGTATTCATTACATTACGCTTGAGTGCTCTATATTTTAATTTCCGAGCCACCACCGACCCCGTCATCACTCTAGTCGGAGCAATCTGGGGGTTTTGCAAGTAAGACTTGCGAGTCAAAACTATTTAGCACGGAAAGTGCGGAAAACCCCCTAAGCTGCTAGAACATCGTAAACAGCACTGGGTTGGTTTGTTTTTCACGGGTGGGCGGCTGCTAAGAATATGCAAAAAAAATGCGTTGCGTTTTACGAAAGGATGAGCTTCGAGGAGTTGTTCGAAATGTGAATTTTCGATTCTTGACAACAGATGTTGCCATGATTGTACTAACTATATAATCGAATTAAGCTGACTACTTACTCTCGCCGGAGTTCACAATCGATAATTACCTGTGAAAGAGAAGAAAGTAATGACGGTATTAGAAAAGTTGTGCTGGCTGTTATCACCCCGGATCGACAATTTTCAATCTCATTCTCGAACACAAAACCCGCGACGAGTGCATTGGCACAACCAGCCTGGCAGAGACCTCAATGTCTGCGATTATAGACTCTTGCTCGGGCCCCCACTACTTGAAATGTGCTGTGTGCCACCACCATCACCACCATTACCGTTAGCAACATCACCAACTAGTCAACGCTAGACCATTAACGTACTCGTTGTTTGGATCCCCATCCACCCTCCCCAAACCCCCTCGACAAGTTGGCTTAAGTTCTGCGCTTATATCTGGTCGTTAGACCGGGCGTTATCGTAGCGTGAAACGTTGATAAAACAAACCATGCTGTTGTTGTGCTGTATCCCGCAAGCCTCACGAGAAGAAGGACGACGACGACGGGACCACAGCAAACCAAGTTGGCCCCCTTGTTAAGGGGACGTAGCAGAAACGCACTAATTCGCTGATAACTAACCAGCAGATGTCCCGAGTGCCACGCCGAGGTCAAACACTGTGGCGGTCACTAAGCGCAACCGAGGTCGCATCTCGGTTCGAACTGGATTTGCTCCAACGCGGAACAGGGGTGTAGTTGAGACTCTTTCAATTTTAGTTGACTACTTGCGTACCGAATCGTCAAAACCAAAAAAAAACCCTGAGTTCTCGGGCGAAGATAAGAACACTACCGAAACGTCGTTTTTTATTAAAAATGAAATAATAAGTCCAAATAACTTTGTGTCTGCAAATAAAACATCTGAAAACGATCCTTATGCAGGTCCCTGCCACACTGAAAAAATCCAATTCTCGAAATCGTGAATTAAATTCACGAATGCGAGAACCACGAAGGGATATATTCTTATTCACGTTTATAGTGCAAATGAGCAACTCACTACGAAATCTACCGATTTCGACCATTTTTATTTTTTGTATTTTTTATTTGACTTAAACTTTGTGGGGGCCTTCCCTATGACCAAATAAACTATTTTGTGTGATTGGTTCATCCATACAAGTCTCCATACAATTTTGGCTGCTGTCCATACAAAAATGGTATGTAAATATTCAAACAGCTGTAACTTTTGAGTGAATTTTCTGATCAATTTGGTGTCTTCGGCAAAGTTGTAGGTATTGTTGAGGACTTTTGAGAAAAAAAAATAGGTACACGGAAAAAAATAGCAAATTTTTTAATAAACTTTTTTTTCACTAAAACTCAATTGCCCAAAATATTTATTTTTTGATTTTCGAGATTTTTTGATATGTTTTAGGGGACAAAAATCCGCAACTTTTGAGCCATAGAGAAACATGGTCAAAGAATCTGCCTCCGAGTTATGAATTTTTGATAAAATAGTGATTTTTGGAAAAAATCGAAGTTTCATGCAAAAACAAATTTGACATTATTAATTAATGCAAAATTGAATTTGCAATCGAAATGTACCTGACAGATTTTTTGATAAAGGGCTCCGTTTTCAAGATATAGCCACCGAAAGTTCGATTTTAGCGAAATATTTGCAGTTTTTCGATTTTTAAAAATAGAGACCATGAGCGACCATTTAAAAAAAATTTAAGTTCAGAAATTTGCTATAAAATTTTCAAATAGACATTGAAGATTGGCCCTCGGGTTGCTGAGATAGAGCCGCTTTAAGAAAAAGAAACACGAAAATTGAAGTTTTCTAAATCTCACCAAAATAAACCACCATTTTCTAATGACCATATCTCAGCAACTAATGGTCCGATTTTCAATGTTAATGCATGAAACATTTTTGAAATTTTCCGATCCTTTTGAAAAAAAATATTTTAATTTTTTTTAATCAAGACTAACATTTTAAAAGGGCCAAACATTGAATATTACGCCCATTTAAAATGTTAGTCTTGATTTAAAAATTTCAAAATATTTTTTTCGAAAAGTTTCACGAATTTTTCGTGTATTAAAATTGATAATCGGACCATTATTTGCTGAGATATCGTCATTAGAAAATGGTGGTTTATTTTGATGAGATTTAGAAAACTTCAATTTTCGTGTTTCTTTTTCTTAAAGCGGCTCTATCTCAGCAATCCGAGGTCCAATCTTCAATGTCTCTTTGACAATTTTATAGCAAATTTTCTGAACTTTTCAAAAAAAAATTTTTTTTTTAAATGGTCACTCATGGTCTCTATTTTTAAAAATCGAAAAACTGCAAATATTTCGCTCAAATCAAACTTTCGGTGGCTTTATCTTGAAAACGGAGCCCTTTATCAAAATATCTGTTCAGTAGTTTTCGATTGCAAATTCAATTTTGCATTAAAAAATAATGTCAAATTTTTTTCACTATTTTTTCAAAAATTCATAACTCGGCGGCAGATTTTTTGACCATGTTTCTCTATGGCTCAAAAGTTGCGGATTTTTGTCCCCTAAAACATATCAAAAAATCTCGAAAATCAAAAAATACGTATTTTGGGAAATTGTGTTTCAGTGATCTGCATCTGCATTTTTTTTTCTTGTACCTATTATTTCTCAAAAGTCCTCAACAATACCTACAACTTTTCCGAAGACACCAAATTGATCAGAAAATTCGCTCAAAAGTTACAGTTGTTTGAATATTTACATACCATTTTTGTATGGACAGCAGCCAAAATTGTATGGAGACTTGTATGGGTGAACCAACGAAGCAAAATAGCTTATTTGGTCATAGGGAAGGCCCCCACAAAGTTCGAGCCAAATCAAAAAATACAAATAAAATCCACTTCCGGTTTTGATAGAGAATTGCTCAAGTGCACCATACTCATGAATAAATTCCTTCGTGGTTCTCACATTCGTGAACTTAATTCACGATTACAAGAATTATTTTTTTTCTGTGCAAGTAAGCCGAAACGTCAACACCCCAAGCTCAACCCTTTTTTGCCGTAATCACATCCAATGTCCATGATTGCACGGTTGATCGAGGTCGTAAATTGGAATTGGCCTGCATTGGCTGAAGTGAAGTTGCCTTAGTTCGAGCGGGCAATCGAAACAGTAATTGTTATCGTTAGTAGCTTGCTGAAGTGTTTTGAGGTTTACGATATGTTGAAGATATTTCATGAAGATTTTCAAATTGTTTCAGAAAGTCTTATTTAAAGAGACATCCGTCCATTTCCTTGATCACCTAACACAAAAGCTCAAAAAAGATTATGGTTTCTTTCTTGCAAAATTAAATCACATAATCCAATAGAATCCCCAGCCACAAATTTCCAACAAGTCATTAAATACTGATGGGGGCCAAAGTTTGTGCGAGTGTCTCCTGCCGGAAGCGCTTATCTCTTTCCAATTAATGCTCGTTTCCCCTTCCAACGCGTTCCTCATTTCCCCTGAAACTCCAAGAACCAATTTTCCTCGTGTTCCAACAAAAGCGGCAAGTCATCACCCTGCTCACTCCTCCTTGTCACGCAATTTGCCCTGCGACCAGGGGTTTGTTTCCGGCGTCCACTTCAATTGCAATGATTGATTAGATCTTTAAAATCAATTTATCGGACCCCCACCAACCTCCTCCTTTCGCAGACGTCCAACGATTCTTCGGCCTCACTGCGTGTCATTTTAATTTAATCAATCCCCCCGGTCCGAGACATTCATCCGGTCACTTTACCACACAATCAGAAACCGTTTTCGGAATTAAACACGTCTTCTTGGTTGGTTTCCCCCCTCTCAAATCCTCTCTTCTTCTGGGTCATCTGTGAAATCGAGCTGGTCTTTTGGATGTGGATTTCCTTTTTATTTGAGATGAGATTTCTTCGGAGACATTTCTAGACGTGAACCGTCAACGAAGGGTACTTTGAGCAACAGCACCCAACTGAGAGGAAAAAGCTCTAAATCTGGAAGTGAACGAACTAGGCTCGAATTAACTCTGAAATAAATTTAAAATAACAATTAGGTTTCGATATCGGCCCCTAAAACTTATGATCTGACTTATCTGTGAGCAATTCTATTTAATCGGGATGGGTCAATCCAACAGCCCTTAATTACGTAACCGATATTAATATAGAACATTAAAAAAAATCAGAGAAATTAAAATCTCTTTGCTAAAGTCTCTCCCACTGACGCTAAACCGAGATAATCCGGATTTCCTCGAGTAGAAGAGAATGGAAATCCGATCACTTTTTCCTTTCCCAAACCAAATCGCTACTTCTCAACATTTTTCCAGAGCTGAGTCCCGTTTGAAGGAAGCAAATTAATCGAGTTTAATTATTCAGTTACTTCGTTTTACCCCCTTAAGCCGTAGAACCCTCAAGGGCAAACTTCCGGTCCTAGTCTGGGAGAGTCCAGCAGAAGGCCTTCCGTGTTTAATTTGCCAAACCCCTAGCAAACTTTAGAGAAGCAAGAAAGTGCAACTGTCATGCCGAACATTGTCTCAGGGCCTGTTTCCGGATGTTCCGGAGAAGGAACCCCGTAGTTTTGAAGTTTTCTGCCACAGAACTGTGGCTAAAATGAAGCAGGTTTTGGGGGAGTTTCGAACATTAGACAAAGTCGTCTTGTGGATGCTTTAATTGTAGGGGTGATAGAGAGAGGGGTTGGGAAAAGTTTCCCCCTCGACAGCTGGAACGAAACGACTCCTTTGGGAGAATGGTTTTGTCTTTTCTGGAAGACTTTGATCGTCACGCGTGAATTGTTTTCTGCATGCATACATGTGCGACTATAATTGCAAACGACCGCATTTCGGTTGAGTTAGAAGAGTCTTGTGACGATAACAAACAAAAAACTTGTAACATATCAAGATACGAACCGAAACACTTTTGGTGAGAATATAACTTTTTATCACTGTGCAACGAGAACAACATTTGAAAGTTCTATCTGTCAGACAACGAAATGTGAGTGCTCACACAAGGTGCTTGTCATGATCATCATTCCGAAGCGACCGTCAGTGAACGGACACGAAGTTGAAACGAACAATCCCGAGCTCGGCACTCGACCCAAAGGTCTTTCTTTCTCTCTCATTCTCTCTCTCTCTCTCTTTCTTGCTCGTTCAGTGCTGCGTGGTGTGCCAGCAATCATTTGAATGCAGTCATAGGGAAGTCAACCGGAAATTCGGTGAAATGTTAAACGTGCTTGCTTCGCGAGAATGACTGTGTTACATATTTTGCGAATTAGCCTCGAACACCCTCTCAGTGACATTCTTTTCATCACGATACCTCATCGTTCAAAAATCATTTCAAGATTCTCTCTCACGAAAGAGAAAAAAGATTTCCTAAGCGCTGGTATCGAGAGAACTTGTGAGTTATCTTGTACAAGTTCTGCTGTAAAGAGATAGGAAGTGTCAGAAAATAGTGCAGAAGCGACGATCCGTTGCCTTTGTTTGCTCGAAGAGAAGTTTTAAACTGTGGTTTGAATAATTTCTACTGTAAAAGTCAGATTAACGTTCAAAGCCTTTTTTCCATCAGAACCATGTCCAACGTAATACCCCAAGTTATAGCCCCAACGGTTTGGGACTCGCACCTGGTTTATGATTTCCGATGTGTATGATCCCGGCGGCCATCGTAATTTTCACGGATGTAACAAACGCCAGCCAGTGGTGCGTTATGATATTGCAATCCGGTGGCGATGCTTCATCATGTGTGTAACGTGTAAGCATGTCGTATTTTTTGTAATATTACATATTTTTTCGCGGGCAGCTCAAATTTACGATTATTGCATCTGTGTGTGCGACCGAGGGTGGCGGTTGTGCGTGACTGTGCGTGATGGCAGGGAAAACGAGGGAGGTGCCAATGATTGATTAAATCCCACGTGGAATCATGCCAACCTGGCCACCAGGGATTATCTGTTGCATATGGAGAGGTGAATGTGTTTGGTTTTATGGCAAATTTAGAATTTTTACTTCGATTATTTATTTGGATTTGTTCACTTGATGCGGACATATTTGCGCAATTTGTCACAGAGAATGGACAGATTTATAATTTGTTTTCGTATGTTTCAGTTCCAGCTTTAGTGCAAAACGTTGATATTGGTATTCCTTCGACCATTTTCTGGGAAAAATTGAATATGTCAAATCTGTTTTTATTTAAACATATTGATCTCTGTCTAAAGTTTCTAGGCAAACTCAAAATAATCATCCTAAAAACTTTCCAAATATGTGTCAATAATATTTTGCACACCGAACATTTCCCAACTCGCACCCCAGATTTGAAATTTATGCTAACACATGAGTAAGTGCTTTCAAGTGCCAAATTTCGACTAGCTGTTCTTTTGCCTGCCCCAAACAATCGGACAAGATGCAAACTTTGACGTACATTCACTGCTCGAGCCATAAGCCTAGGGCAACTCCCCAACTCCATCTCATTAAAAGTTTTAACGAGTTTCGAATATTTGATCTCTGCGTACAACATTTGGCTTGCCTTTTGGGAGCGTTCTCCCTCACTCGGGCTCGAGTTTGAAGCGCTCAATTTAACTGTACGAGAAATGGCGAAAGTACTAGCGGCACGTGACAATCACACGTGGAACCGGTGTGACTTGGAGGCACATTAATATTAGATGCGAAAGAATGCTCATACATTGAGAATGAATTAGTAACATTATCATTATCGGATTGAAAGTGTTTCGCAATTTGTTACACTTTTTTCTAAAAATTGATTTCGTTAATTTGTAACAAAATTTACAATCAAAAAGTAAATAAAAATATCCAGAATATCTCAATCCAGTCCAAACCAGCCTGGGATTATACAACTTTCCAGCCATACCTCTCATTAAAAAAGAAAAATCCTCCTTCCTCAAACTTCCATCAGCAATTTTTCATCCGTGGAATCTGTGACTTTTATGACCGATAATAATTAGGGTCCCGACGGTTTCCCGAACCTTCTACGGGTTCCCACCTGCCTGCCGGTAGCAAAACTTTCCAAATGTCATAAATCACCCCGCGAAGATGCTCCCGCTATAACTTTGCACTCTCATAAATAACCGGCCCTAATCTCGATTACTTTTCCTGGCGCTGAAGTTTTCCATCTTGTTTTTTTTTTTTTTTTGACCCACCTTTTTTTTTTTTTTTTTTTTCATAAAATTATTTTTATTAGGTCCTTTTCGGTACTGGGACCTGGTTAGGACCGAGTCGGCTTTTGTAATTACATTTGACTTAATAATTACAGAGGATCTTGTGTGTAAATGTTAGTGGGAGGGGAGCCGATTACCCGCGGCCTACTCGGGGTTAGTAGGGAAGGGATTGATGTTAAAGACAAGGCGTGGGAAGGGAAGGGGGATTGTATAGGGTTCTTGGTTGGCTCTGCTGGCCTTTGCGTTTTGTCCTCAGCCGCAACTCGGTGTCCAGCTGCTGGGGCGATCTTGCTTTGCTTCCGGTGCAACCAGAAACGACGGCTTTGTGTGAAGGCGAGTTATACTAACTAGAGGAAAACTAACTGAAGGGAAACTAACTGGAAGAAAACTAAATAGATATTTTGGAATCTGAGAGGAACTGATAGATAGGATAGAGAACATCAAGGTCTAGTTGAGATAGCGCGTATCGCATCGGGATTTCTGGTGGTCTTCCTCGGGCCCTGAGGGTATCTTTCAACTTAATTCTGTGAGCCTGGTGATCTGGACACGCCCATACGAGATGGTCGATGTCCTGATAACCCTGCCCACAGTCACAAAGGTTCGTATCACTCATGTTGATACGGTAAAGATGAGCCTTGGACGAGTAATGGTTCGACATAAGGCGGGATATCGTTCTGATGAATCCACGCGTCAAGTCCATTCCCTTGAACCAGGCTTTTCTTTGCACCTTAGGTCGTATGGAATACATCCAACGTCCTTTGGTGTCGTCGTCCCATTGATTTTGCCAATCCAGAAGCGCACGCTGCCTCGGAAAACCGTAGCATTCTTGTAGGCTAATTGGCCTTTCAAAAATGTCTCCACTCTCAGCACCCTTCTTGGCGAGCAAGTCCGCTTTCTCATTACCCGGAATCGAGCAATGAGCGCGGACCCATACCACCGTGATGCTGAAGGACTGAGCCGCCAGGTTGTTTAAAGTCTTGCGTATTTCCGTGAGGAAAAACGTAGACTCCCTGGTCGGCTTCAGAGTCCGGATAGCCTCAACAGAGCTAAAGCTATCGGTGAAGATGAAGTAGTGGTCAGGTGGCATGGTCTCGATGATTCGCAGTGCGCAGTAAACCGCGGCTAACTCTGCGACGTAAACCGAACTCGGGTCCTTCAGCTTAAAGAACAGCTGATAAGATTCATGATAAACACCGAAGCCCGTACAGCCGTCGAGCTTGGAGCCATCGGTGAAGAATCTGTTGTTTGGAGGAACATGGTTGTACTTTGATGCGAAGATCGACGGTACAACTCCCCGCAGAAGATGGTTTGGGATACCGCGAGTATCGGCTTTCATGGACGTGTCGAAGCCAATCAGGGTGCTGCTGGTTAACGGAGGCGTGCGCTGTACCGTTGTGCTCGGGCTCCACTCCCACGATGACATAAAGTCATAATATAGAAGCATGCGCCGAGACTCAACGTGAAGGTTCAGCAACGTTTCAAAGTTGTCAATTACCAGTTTATTCCTGTAATCACACCGGATCAGGAACCGGTAAGACAGTTCGTAGTAACGAGTTCGCAGAGGCAACACTCCCGCCAAGACCTCGAGGGTCATGTTGTGAGTTGAGTGCATGCATCCCAAGACAATGCGAAGACTTCGGTACTGTATCCGCTGGAGAACCAACAAGCGTGATTTCGCAGCTGATTGGAAGCAGAAACTGCCATATTCCAGCACCGAGAGTATCGTTGTCTTGTACAGTCGAAGCAGGTCAGAAGGATGAGCACCCCACCGGTTGCCAGAGACGCTGCGCAGAAAATTAGTTCTTTGCAGGCACTTTTGCTTCAGGTAGTTAATGTGCTTCCCCCATGTTCCCTTTTGATCGAAGATGGTACCCATGTACATGAAGTGGTCCGACTGCTCGATAGTCTTTCCCGAGAGAGAAAGATTGAGCTGTGCCGGTTCATGCTTCCCCGTAAAAACGACCAGTTCCGTCTTCTCCGGAGAGAATTCAATACCCTTTCCAACTGCCCAATGGGCCAAGTTGTTCAGGGTATCTTGCAAGGGTTCTAGCAGATCGACTTCCTTCTTGGCAGCGATTGAAACCACTGCGTCATCTGCGTACTGTATAAGGGTGCAGTCTCCGGTCAAGCAATCATCGATGTCGCTGACGTAGAAGTTATACATGGATGGACTAAGGCGTGAGCCTTGTGCCAAACCCATGTAACTTATCCGGGTGATTGCCAGATCACCTTGCACAAAGTGCATGTGTTTTTCGGACAACAGGTTGATGAGGAAGTTGCACATCGTCGGATTGAGACCGCTCCGCCGAAGCTTTACTCCCAACACCTCGATGGAGACTGAATCAAATGCACCCTTGATGTCTAGGAAGACAGAAGCCATTTGCTGTTTCTTACCACGGGCTATGTCGATCCCTGTGGCCAGCAAGGCTAGACAGTCGCTTGTTCCCTTGCCTCTCCGGAAGCCATACTGCGTGTCTGACAGCAAGTGCTCTCGTTCCATCCATGGTTCGAGGCGATCGAGGATCATCTTCTCCAGCAACTTGCGGAGACACGACAGCAAGCTGATTGGACGATACGAGTTGTGGTCGGACGCCGGCTTACCGGGCTTTTGAATGGCAACCACCCGGACCTGTCGCCATTCGTGTGGAATTATGTTCTGCTCCACGAACGTGTTGAACAGATTCAACAGACGCTGCTTGGCGACGTCCGGAAGATTCTTCAGCAAGCTGAACTTGATCTTGTCCGGACCAGGAGCAGTATTGTTGCCCGTCAATAGTGCTATGGAGAGCTCTACCATCGAGAAGGGAGGGTTAGCATCGCTCCCATCAACAACGTCGAATGATGGTTGTGTCGGCACCGAGTCCGGGCACACCTTCTTGGCGAAATCCAATATCCACTTGTCCGATTTTTCCACACTCTCGTTCGGAACGGAACCTCTACGCATGGCCCTCGCAACGCGCCACAGAGTGCTTGACCCACCTTTCCGCTGTCTCGAAGCCAAACATTGCGGTTACCGAGGAAATCGAAAGTTTCACTTTTTGACAGGCCTCGAAGAAAAAGGTTAGTCCTGATTAATAGACGGACGCGTCGCTTAAGACTTGTTCTAGTATAGAAATATTGGGGAAGAAAATGGGAAACAAAGTTGGTGAAGCAAATTAGAAATAAGAGTTTTAATAAAGTCTAAAGTTTGGTTTCAACGGGTTTTTTCATGTGATAATCATTTCTATTACCATTTTATTATCGTTTGATAAGCTAATCAACATTATCGCTAAGAGAAATTGACGAAAAATTGCTGCCATCATGAGGTTATGTCCTTAAATTAATTGAAAGTTTCTTTTAAATGTTCGAAAAAAATATGGTGATATTGTAGTTTCGGACAACAAATATTTTTGTTGCATTAGCCTAAATTATATACGTATTACACTAAAACCCCCGTTTACGCGCAGACGTTACGCTTTTTCATTGGTTAATTTCTCGAAAACAGTGTAATGTTTTTACATTCTTTTGAAAGCAATTTGTAAATCTGCACAAGACCTATAAATCGCTTTAAAAAGATTGCAAAAATATTGCGTCGTTCCAGAGAAATCGACGAAATACAAAGCGTAACGCCTGAGCGTAAACCGGGGTTTTAGTGTATGTTGCAAAAAGGGTTTTTTAAATTAAAAAAACACATTCACTATCAAGGCAAAGCACTTGGAATTGTTAAATCTACGCAATAGCATGTCAAATCAATCTGGCGAAATTCTCACAAATTTTACACCTTTTAGAATTTATATTAAGGATTTTGTTATAACCACCTTCGTTAAAAATTCATCATTGTGAGAAATTCGCAGTACGATACCCAAGCCATATTCAAGGTCAAGGAAAACCCTATTCAATACCAGAATTAAATTATATTATACTGAAAAATGTAAATTTACGGACTTCACCATGTACTCACTAGAGCATAACAGTGGGGTTTTTCGATTTTTTTCATCGTGATTGACTTCTTAGTGAGTGTCAGAAGGAACTCTTTTACACTCAAACTCCGATGGTTTGACACCAACTGTCTGACACCCCTTTTACACGGAGTTCACAAACACTACCAAACGTTTGTGTCGATAGTGTGCGTGAGCGCCGTGTAAAAAGTGACAGTTGGTCACTTTTTAGTTTGACTTTGACCAACCAACGGGGAACAAACCTAAAAAGTGTAAAACGAAAAATTGACCAACAACCGGGGGTTGAGAGCAAGTTGAGTGTATAAACATTTTTCTATCACTGTCCACAAACAAAATTGATAATGACAAAAATGTCCCTTATACATTTGCATGTTGTTGAGATAATAATGCAGATTAAGGTGAAGCCGTTGATCAGTTTCGAAGAAAATTGATCATCACTATAAAATATTCTGTATTAAATTTAATTTAACGAATTTCAGCACCAAAAGGAATCAGCATGTGCTGGTTGTTGCCTTCTTGAAGCCACTGAAAGAATTTTTGATCTAAATCAAATGTGCTTCAAAATTTATATAATATTGTGGCACAGTCATTCACGTCCTAGTTGGCAATCATTAATTAATGACGATTTCCATAACTTTACAAGGAATGGGATTATCGTTACCAAAAGGAATCAGCATGTGTAAGGCACTATTCTAAGCAACTTGTTGAAGGAATTTTGTCAAAATATTGAAAGCAACGCAAAATTTATATCTTTGAACGAAAAATCATGACAATGAAGGAAGTCTTCACGTTAAAGAACGCTTTCCCCTTTGCTGCTGGTATATTTTCAAAACCTTTATTTCTAATTTAATTTAAAAATGATCACGAAAGTACTGACAAGGGTAAACCTTGAACTTTTGAACTGGGTGATTTGAACTTTTGACCTACGTGTTGATCGTCCATCGCTGGTATTTTATTTTTCGATAAATTATTAATTTTCACCCGATGTGTCCTCTGTGGGAGGGTGCAATTTCTTTTACAGTGGCAAGTTCTAGAATGGGGACACATCTGTGAGAAACATCACAGATTGGATTTGGGGTGGCATTGCGTGCGAAGCAACCGTTAGGTTTATGGGATGTCTCTAAAGAACGATTAATTTAATGTTAAAATATTGTAGCAAACTGCCTTAAGAATGCTTCAATTATGTATTCTCTAGTTTTGCAGCAATATAGCGAAAAAGGCGTAATTTATTGACATCCCTAAAAAATCATAGAAATCAGAAGCCTAACATTGCAAAACCATGTTAAAAAAAATTGAGCATCGTAGTATTAAACCAGCTTAAGTTATTAGCAAAACTTTATAATGCTGTATTTTGATCTAATTTTCATTGAACATTCAATATGATTTATAGACAAAAGAAAAAGCATTTATTGATATTGTAAATGTTGATTTATATGGTTTTTTCCGTAATCTTCATTATTCTATAGATAGAGGAGTCCAAAAATATTAAAAAAAATGAACCACATCCGGATAAAAATCGATCAGCAAAAACCGAAAATATCATGTGCATATTTTTTATCAACTTCCCCAAACACGCACAGTCATTTGTTCTGAATTTAATAATGATTCGATAAGTGCACGTGAAGGTGGGTCTAGGAGATTAAATTAAAAAGTGCATTTTCCGAGTAATTTTATAGCCTTTCCTCAGTGAGAAAGACAAAACGGTGAAAATTTCAGCCAGTCACAATGTGACTCGGTTACTTAACATTATTCAATTGATTTTTTTTAATTTTTCAGACATTGAGTGCATTTAAGTGCATTTCTGGGATGACTGTACTACGAAATTAAAATAAACAAAACAATGTGTTTACCGTAATTTAATTATACAGCAATTCCATTTCAAAAGAGCCTAAGCCGAAAAAAGTTCTCCGATCGGCCTCAATTTTTTTCTGGGTGTTCCTTGGCGAAAATAATTAGACCTGTATTTTTTGTTTGTCCATTAGGGTGACCTACATCGTGCTAGGGTGGTTCAAAAAACCGCTTTTTTAAATCATATCTCCGCGCCATTTCATCCGATTTTAGCTGTCTTAGACGCAAAAGAAAGGTGATTAGTTTGGCTATTTAAGACAAATAGCAAAAAGTTTCAAAAATCAAGCTTAACATTTCAAAAAGTTGCATGAAAACTTAAAATGCCGTTTTGACCGTGTCTGGACCAAAGATATGATTTTTTGAAAATAAAAACTTAGTTTTTCGACGCGCCACGCGCAAAAACAGGTAAATGACAAAATCGGCAAATAAATCAACTTTTTTCACTAAAACTACGATAACTTTAAAATTATAGCGATGACCTATACATGTTATGGTACCAAAAGTTGCGTCTTTCAATTACGAAAATTTTGATACAAAATTAAGTACCCCTGCACCAATGTGCATTCAATGCAAACAAAATTGCTACCTAACGTTTCAAGTTAATGGTTTAAAATCTCAAAAAATTACAGCGTAAACAAATATGGTTCTGAAACGTAGATGTGCAAGTCAACTTATCAAACGTAATTATTTTGTTAAGACTGTAATACGAAAAGCTTGCCCGCTTGGGTCAAGTATCGGTATTAGATCGAATATATGTTTATTAAGAAAATAACGATTTGATTTCAACTTTTTCTCATTCGTGATTGACACCTTGAAAGATTTGAATAGAGCAAAGCAACATTGAAAGGCTGAACTACACAGTTAAAAACCCGATTTAATCCCACCTGGGGTGAGATAGAGCCTTTCTTACAAAAGGAAGATAACGGCTGTTTTTTTTTTTCTTTTCAAAGAAATAGCAAAATATAGAATAGAATGGTCCATTCATGAATCAATTCAAAACTCAACATGATTTTTTCATAAAACTGAAAAGCGCTGGTTTTTGCCTCATTTGCCATGGCCGGGTGTAAGCTGTGCTCGCACACAAGCATTTTTGATTTTTAAAATCAGAACAAATTATTTGTGTGGCAGAGAATTAGCTCACAATTTGCGATGTTCGTAATGTTTTCTGCCTATCGCTAAATTGTTCTTATTCTCTGAGTGTTTTGTGCTTTTCAAAGTATCAAGAATTAACGAGAAAACAAAATAATTCCGTCTTGCACCAGAGCGTCAAAGTGGTTACATAATGACTGGCAGAAAGTTTTTCCACACCCGAGAATTTGCCGTGTTGTAAACGATATAACGTTAAACCGCATAAATGTTCTTGAAAACTTTGAAACGCCTGCTGGAATTCACTAAACTGACATTTAGGCGTCAGGCAAAATTGTGAGCTTTCAATAAGCAAGCCAGAAAATGATGTAGTATGCATTTAGGCGTTTTTGGGTTTGGGAAGCATACTGCGACTGAGCGCTCGTTAAGACTTCACTACGACAAACGCACGCTGGGTTCATTGCCGACGAGCCGATACGATGAACCAAAATACTAACACTAAAAAAGGGCTGTACCGAAGCTAGAAAACCAAACCCGCGATGTGCGTTGTCACTGGCGCATGGGAAGCTTGGACGCTCAACAGAAATTCGTTCACTCAGAGATCGATCAGAGAATGAGCAAAACAAAAAAGAAAGGCAAAAGAATGAACATGGGGCTTCAGAACGGATAGCTGCTTGCGTCTAGAATGCGTTCACTGAAGCTTAGCATAGATAATCATGATAGGCGATGTGTGATGAACGAGCAATCGATAAAGCAACTTGCACTAAAAGGGGGTAATCTAGTATCAAAACTCTATACGCGCCAGCATCACGCGCCAGCATTGCTCGCGTCTGCATGTGAAGCTCAACTTGACAACTTCGACAACTTTTCGAATGAATATTTCTCGAGAAATGATTTGGGAACGAAGCTGGATTTGGCGTCGGAGCCAAAGCAAACCCTATACCTTTCTTTAGTAAGAAAGGCAAAAATGGAAATTTTCTAAAATCTGAACGGTAAATCCGAATGAGGTCAAATTTGTTTCAGAACCTCGATTATCGTCTAGATTATGATATGGAGAGAAAAAAAATCGATAAAATGCCAAAGGAATAGTTTTGGCATTTGGTGAAAGTTGGCTTTTACCTTTTCTAGGGGTTTTTCCCCCTCACAGTGAATTAGTCCTCAAGCTGTAAATCAAGAACCACATTACCGACATGGATGAAAATTTGGGAGGATGTAGGGCTCGAAAAATGCAATTTTTTGGAAAAATAAACGATTTCAATACTACAATTTTCGACCGAATTTTCATTTGAAAACCGCCTGATCAGGTGAAAACACACTTCGAGTCCCCTTAAAAAATTGATAAATTCAAATTTGGTATGGAACTGGTTCAGGTTCGCCGGTTTGATATAATTTTAGGATTACAGATATTTTTTCCTAGCGTCTGCCAGATGTAAATTAACACATTATTAAGACATTATTATGTAATTTTTTACTGTGTATGGCTAATACTTTAGACCTACCTGATGTCCGGAGCAGATGGACCCATTCGGCACTCGTATTCGAAATGGACTATGTACAGGACACGATGTCCGCGGACCCCACCGCGACGGTCCGGGTAATGGCACTGAGTTAAAACTATTGGTATTGCTGCACGGGTTGCAGAGCCCGCCGAGCGGCCCGCCCGGCTGCATCGACATGGGTCCGTGCAGGGACAGCTGGGACGGTCCGTGCACCAGGGAACCCCCGAGCGGCGGCAGTCCTCCTATTCCACCGCCTCCTCCTCCTCCAACCCCGACTCCAACTCCCCCGAGGCCGACACCCATCATCGGTCCGGGTCCTCCCGGGCCGGGACCAGACCCAGGTGGAGGCCCCGGACCGGGACCGTGGTGACACATCGGACCGCCGCAGTTCGGGATGGGCCATTGGCCACCGGGACCACCAGCTCCACTGTTCAGGCCGGCGCCACAGTACGGATCCACGGCGAAGTTTTCGGCGCTACCAGAACATTGCAAGCGGTGCGGCGGCGGCGGCGATGATTGTCTCGAGTATATCTTGGGAGGAGGATCGTTCTACCTACGCTGCTACTACTACTGCTAGTCTGTGTCCACGGGTTGAAATAAAGGTCTGATCTTACCGGCGATCACGGCTACAGTCAGCCCACAACATTGTCGCACTTTGCGTCGACCATTGAGCAATTTTTTGGAAAATCCAGGTTCAACACTTCACACTATCAACAAGAAGCAATATTTCGTAACTTTTTTTGAACTCAGTTCAGTCGGCGGTACTCGTAGCGGAAAGAACAGAAACCGGGAACGCGCCAGGTGGTGTGCACTTGTTTCTTTATTAATATCTGTATTCGTAATTAAAAGGAAGACCGTTTTAAGCACTTCACATTCAGAATTTTCTGTCTTTCGTCGATTTCCTGAAACAAAGGGTAGGTATTTATGAATGGGAACATTCCTCGAAAAGAAAGTCCCATAGCAATGACGGTGATGATGAAAATCCTTCAAGGTCACGTATTTGGTGGCTCCAGAGACGTTTAGTAGGATTTAGTGGGTTTTGATGATGGTACAACAATTGAAGAACAACATTTCTACTGGCTATTCTATATTACTATGCTTTCTTCACACGAAATTCCAAATATAAATGCACTTTTCGATGGCATTATGTTGAAAATTTAGTGTTGATGGCTCCAGAGAGAGGTTGATTCAACAAATTAATTTTATTCCAATTGACAAAAATAGGTAATTTCTATTTTGTGAAATCTTTGCCAATCCCCTAACTTCTAACGCAAAGCTTCAACCATCAAACGAACGCTACATCAACAGATTGAACCCCGCGGGGAAAACTTTTTCCATCGTCCGCTCATCATAATTTACCTTTTTCGCTCCAACCCAATAATTTTCACGTGGTCTGTCAAACTTTTGCTTTCTTTTTCTCTGTCCCGAACCGATCCTTTTTGCTTCATTTGCTCCATTTGATCGGTTCAATGCCGAAAAATAAAAAAAAAAAAAAGAAGAAAAATCAAACTGTTTCAAAACAGTGTTTACCCAACGAAGCGATTTTCCGTTCGCGAAAAGGAGCAAAAGAAAAAAAATGGAACCCCTAAAGAAAAGGGTTTCCTACACCCAGAATTGGGCATCGGCAAACGAGAGGATAAAGAGCACGATTCGGTAGTAAAATGGTACTGTGTGCGGACGGAGAGGATAAATCCCGAAATTACCGAGAGTACTTTACTCATGGTTCATTTTCCAAAAAAGTTCATCTATCAAAAAAAAGTACCGGTACCGAGACTCGAACCCAAGACCTTCGGCATATTGAACCGTGCCTTTGCCGTATGGGCCACCATGGTTCGGTGACTAAGTGGCGGTCGTTTGTCCATATAAGCCACTCATAGGATGAACTGTTCCAATGAACGAATGAACACGCGAGAGGACTATACTCTCGCAATATAGCACTTTCCTCACGATTCTTTTCGTGAGGACTATCCCCTCATTCTTTAACTTTGGGTGTAGCAAGTCGATGATGGAATAAACGCAGATTTAATGACCCCCAAATCGATCCGAGTCCGTCGGGGAGGAAAAGCAAAAAAAGGGTCGAAAAATCCTCAACTTATTCAGGGAAAATATTGAGGATTTTTTTTGTCCCAATCTCGAATGATGAAATTCCATTTAGCCTGGGCCCGATGGAATCAGGAATCTTGATTTTTTTTTCTCATCGAGCAATTAGTTTGTCTCGATGGGAAGTTGTGCGAAGATAAAAAAAGGATATCGTTGAAGCTTCTGAAAGAGGGGAAAATTAGATGATCCAATCAAGGCTAAGGCATCTGTCGTGGTTCATTTATCAAGCATCGAAATGGTTTCTTGTCGAATGTAATTTGAAGGTTTTTGGTTTAGTCTGATTTGGGCACTTTCATTACAGTGGACTCTCTCGTTGTCGATATTGAAGGGACCATCGAGAGTGGGAGTTATCAAATTATAGAACGAAAAATCAAAGCATGCTTCTTGAAGGGACTGAAAAAATTATTGACAGTTTTTTTTTTTTCAGATTATGCTGCAAAAATTCGGAACCCCCTTTCCCATTATGATGTCCAATTTCCATCCAGTCACCGGCATGACGGCGTATTCGTTTCCATTTATTATTCACGAATAAAACACAGTTTCGTCAAATCCCCGTTCACGAAAATGTGGCAAAAGCCGTTTTTACCTCGGCTAAACCTCACACATCCGGAGGCTTCTGGTTTTTATTGGGTTTTCTCGAGCAAAAAAAAAGTGAACGAGCGAGCTCGAACTCTTCTGGCAAAAGTGGCTGTAATCCCAAAACTATCCCCGAGGGCGTTACCCGGTCCGCGCCCGGCTTGACCAGGTTGGCCTGAATCCAAGTTGACTCTCAAAACACCAAAAACGACGGCATTCGTCGCAGTAGCGAGTGGCTCTGAACTAACACGAGAGGCGGAAAAAAACGTTGAAATATTTCGAATCTAGCTGCAACGGAACGTGCCCTCCCGGAAGGAGCAGCAGGACCAAAGACCTCGAAAAAAGGCCATGTTTCTTTTGCATATAGGGAGAGCATTCGTCGCAAAACAAGGAGGTACATCCAATTAAGGCGACACGCTCAACTCTCGGATGGTCATGAATATTTGTGACAAACGACAAACAAATTTTCTTCCTAAAAAGCAACAACAGCAGCAACCGGATTTGCTGCAATATGAGACAATTTCCCAGGAGGAGGAACACTCAACATTGCAGATGGCAAAATTGCTAGTTTGCATTTGGTTCAAAGTCACATAAGTCTACTGAGGATGTCACGCCCGGCGCGCTGCGGATTTGCGGGAAAGAAAATCAATCAGAAGCTTTCCCAGAAGTCAGCTAAAAATTTCACGAAAGTCTCAAACTTTGCCAATAAATATCAATTCCAGTCGCACTATTTTCCCCCACCGCCTCCATGCCGAAAGTTACAACCAAAGGGAAAATCGCATTTCCAATCGAAAACGACTTTCCTTTCCCCCACCCAGCTTCCTCCCTCGAATTCCACCTCTGCTAAGAAGGAATTTGCAAGGCAGCGTGCGGGTAAATCCTTCAAAAGACGACATCGTCGTCGACGACAGTTCCACCGCCACCACCGCAAGAGAAGGACGGGAATTGCTGGCAGCGAGCAGATAATAATGATTAAATCAATATTTTACAGATAATGGGGAAATAATACTCCAAGCTGAGTTTGTTCGATCAGTTCGAAAAAGTGAGGGGGGGGGGGAGGGGTAAGAACTAGCGCAACCACCACCACCAGTCGGAACGAATATTGAAAGTGGCACAGTAAAAGGAACGAGTAAAATAGTTTTCAAACTCGTAAGCTTTTAACACGATTTAATTTTAAAATTAATAGCGGTAGGGGACCATCCATAAACCACGTGGATCCTTTTTTGAAATTTCTTTTTGTGTGGAGCGTAAACAATCATTGAAAAAAAAACACTAGAAATTTTCTTCTTATTTCCTTCTTTCCTCTTTCCCACATATCTTCCACAAAGAACTTCAGCCCGAAACTATGCTAAACATGATAACATAGTAGATTTCTGGAGTATTATTTGAAAAGGTCTAATAAACCAAATTTTCAGTTTTTGAATTTTTTGAATTTGAATTTTTTAAAATTTGAATTTTTTTTCCAAAAGTATAGTAATAAAATCGAATATTTTTTTATAATTGATATTTTTTCATTATTCATCTTAGGCCGATGCACATTTTTTGCAAAGTTTTTGTCCCTCGGCTCTGGCCTTGGTCGAGGGGGGGGAGAGCAAAAAAAAATGTCATGGAAAAAGTGTTTTAAAATGCATTTTGCTTTAGCTCAGTTGTTTTGCAATCATTATTTTCAAAAAAAAAAACGTGAACAACGAAAATTTTCAAAAATTCAAGAAATTTTAAAATTGATTCTACACTCAGGGAAACGCATTTCGAATTGATTTTAGCTGATTGTTCTTAAATTTCCATTGAAATTTTGAAGTTTTTTGAAAAAATATTCTATTTCCCCCTGATTTTTCGGGCCAAGGGGAGACAAAAACTTTATATGAATTTTGTACCAGCCTTATTATCATTCATAAATGACATACACACAAAAAATATTTCCGAATGTTACATCATTAATGATGTAACACTTTTGCACGTCATTAAACATTTAAATTTAAGTGCAATTTGATGTAAATTTGCGACAAAATATACGTAAAAACATGATTTTACGTATGATTCAACAGTTTACGTCGAATGTCAAGTTTACATCAACTGAGTTTACATGTGATTCATTTTTTCCGTGTCGAGTAAATTCACATATTTTTTTCTGTGTAGCCCTGTCAAAACCAATAAATTTCAAAAACTAGTAGTTGAAGTATCGTGAAGCGACATTATTCACAAATGAAGCATTCAATAAAGAAAAAAACTTTTAAGTGAGCACCTTGGACGTAAATTAAGAAACATTCTTGCCTCTTTAACATTCTTGTCTGCCACGATATGTTCTTGAACGGTTCTCAAAACGTTTTCCGACCTCCCTTCTGAATCTTAAAGGCAGGATGTTGTTATACGGTTCTAACGACGTTATCTAACCCGGTTAAGAATCTCATAGTCAAGAGTTCTTATGGCATGTTGAACAAACGTGCTCTATGCAATTACGAACTTTGGTGGCCTATACGGCAAAGGCGCAGTTCGATATGTCAAAGGTCTTGAGTTCGAGTCTCGATATCGGCAATAACGCTCTAGTCAATCTCGGGATTTATCTTCTGTGTCCGTTCACAGTTCCTTTATAATAGGGGGGAACTATACCCTTTTTCAGCCTATTTCTATTATCGGCCTATCAGCACTTTGATCATGAATTACAGCTTTCATAAATTGTTTTTGACTGTTCCAAAGTAATAAATAGCTAAAATAAAAGTGAGCAAGCAACTCTCCATTGTTGATACCTCTGAAAATGTTGATTTAATAGCGGAAAACGGCAAAAGTGATGAGAATTGCTCAACTGTGGGTGTAATATTGAAATTATCCCATTTAAAGTTATGCACTTTAATACACTTACAAATTCTCAATAAAAAAAGAACGATTTTTTTCTCAATAATACCTAAATGTATTACATATTTTGTCAATAATAAATACATTTTCAGTCCATGAGGATTCTATAATGTTACTCCATTTTGGGAATGGTTTTTTTTTTCTCGGAGATCATCCAATCATTGCTCACGCGATTTTTCTATTATAATTTTTCTCTGTGCTCGCAGCGACCACAAAGACACCACTCCTAACAGTGGAATGTGCCTGGCGCAGCGTGGAGGGGGAAAATTGTGACCAAAATGAAAAAAAAGAAGAAAAATCTGCGTCATCTTCTTATTTCTACCGAATACCACCCCGGCTGGTGGAAAAAATCAAAGTGAAGAACATCTCGAGTCGTGGGAATAGGTGGGTGAAGTTCGAAGGAAACCGAATGCCCAAGTTTACCGATCGAATGATAGCCTCATCGCGCGGGTGAACTTTGTACCGCAGGGGCGGCAGGGGAGAATCGTTATGGTTTCTTCGGTTGGCATAGAAGGGTGGGGGTATATTTTTCCTCTCCCAACAGCCAACAAAGAGAAACTTTTACTTACAAATTCTTTTGTGTGTGGTTTTGCTTTTTTTCACAGAATTTTCCTCAGTATCTTCACGTGAAACTTGTGAGGGTGGAGTTTACTTTTTTTACAATGACCTTACCTAAGGTAGAACCGAACGGTCGGCCCTGTTGAGATTATCGTAAATCATCCATTTGAGAGCGATTCTGTGAGAATGGGTCTGAAGCTGGTGACAGTCAACGGTTACGGTGAAGTTTTTTTTCCTCAAGTTTCATCGAAAAAAGCACAAAATAATGGCGATTTGATGGTGGGTTGATCATTTTCAAATTTGATATGGTGGCAACATGTGCGTCGGCAGGTTAAGCAACAGATTTCTATTTCATTCTGGGAAAGTTTCGTCACAGGCAGAACTTTTTGTATGAAACGTGATTTAATTCAATCTGAGCGATATGTAAAAGATAAAAGTATATTTTTCAATTCCCATGGGTATGCATACAAAACTAGAATGTTATATTATGAATAGGGTAGAGGACCCAGAAATCGCCCACTTTATAGTGGCAATCTAGGAAATTTGATGAGTATTTAATGACAATTTATGGTATTTGGTTCTATATGTTGTAGAACGTTGATAAACTATTTGATTTTAAGTTTCCACAAAGTTTTCATCATTTACATGTTCATTTTTGATGAAATTTTGCGTTTTAATAAAGTGCTCTGAAGAGCCTATTTTCGCCCCCCTAAATCCAATTTTCGCCCATCCTTGGAACCAGTTTTCGCCCACGACAAAAATCAAGATACCATATGAAGTTATGACACAAAGCTAAGCAAATATGGTCTCCTATTGATACACAACATGTTCCCGAAGCTCAATTTCATTGATTTGCACATATTTTGTCGTAAAATAAATTGAAGTTCAAAAAACCCTAGGAGCTTTCTATACAGATGTCCTAATATTTTTTAGGTTCTTTGTATATTCTAACTAAAACCAAAACATGTTCTCACTCTCACTAAAAAAAATATGACTAAATCAAAATTTGTGATAGAACTCATGTGTCCCTATTCACCCTAGATAAGAGCACACAGTTACAATTAGCTCCATGTTGTTGTTGATTTTGTTAGGGGAGCTTTAACCCTATGGGGCATTCGCTCCCGAATTGACTCAATATAAAACTTCGAGTACCTCTTAATAAAAATATTAAAGCACATGTGTAACTACTTTCCCATCCTCTGCTTAATTTGTTTTCCTCTGTACCAGTAAACTTTTACTACATTTGAACTAGGTGTCCCATATCTTAGCTTAGGTCAATTTTTGAACTGATGTTTATACCAAAACCCCCTAATGAATGAAACTAATTAAAATGATTATTTAACCTATAAAAATAATCTAGAATGTTCCAAATATATTTTCAAGCACATTTCGCTGCGATTAGATAAGTTTTTATGGTAAACGAAAACTGGTTCTAGATAAAATCTGAAAACACAATAAAAGATTTCGCCCTGGACGAAAATTGGATCGCATGTTTTTTCATGAACCCAGAAATCGCCCTCTTTATTTTATTGAAATAACCTTTGGAAAACGTTTAAAACAGGTAAATCACTAGATTTTCATGAAATTCACACATACAGTGAACTAATGAATTATTCATTTACATAATTTTCGGACAAAATGAGTTGTTTTCCCTCATTAACATTATTACCCGCTGTAGTCTAAATTGACAAAAATATGGCGGCTGCAGTAAGGCTTTTTTTGAAAAGCTTATAAAAACTTAATAAACAATAGAAATTCATAAGAAAAGTTTCAATTAGTACTAGAAATGAATGAATATGTAAACCTGCATAGTAAATTCAACCAAAAAATGGTATAAGTTTGCTAAATACAGATTAAATCCAGTAGGTGGGCGAAAACTGGAGCAGGGCGAAAACTGGGTCCTCTACCCTATGGGGATGGCATCGCTATCTTTAGACCACGTTTGCCACTTTTCCTCCATCGAAACCGACTCCTGTATCTACTTCATTTTGCTGGGTTTATTTAAAAAAAAAACAGATGGCAGCACGATGCAACGCCACGTCCCTATTAGGTGTTGATTTTTATTTTTATTTCCAGGGTCAAACCAATCTGCCTATACACGGAAGGTCCATTCCATATTATATTATTGACGATTTACGACACAACCTTTGAATTGTTGAGAGTTATCCCTCTCAATCACCCTGTCCAATGTATGTAAATGTGAGATGAATCTGCTCGAGCTTTTATCCCATCTTGAAGCATCGTTTCCGAAAAGTTTTTTTTCCCTAAAAGATGTCTCCATTATCGTCGAACGATCCATTATTAATAAGAAATATGTTTCTGCTTTCAGAGGCCGGTGCCGCAAAAAAAAGGATCAAACTGCTCTCCATCAGCAGGATTAGAAGTGATGAAAACATCTGTCTGCTGCTCGGTTGCGAAAAAAAGGACGAATCTCAAACAATTTGAAGCAAGTTTCAAATCAAATAAACTCTGAGCTTCTGCTGCCCGAAACGGCACACGTGTTTCGAGAGGTCTTTTTTTTTATTTTTGCTTTTTCCGAGAGAAGGATCCTTGTTTTCCGGCGATGTTGTGGCAACGGGTGGAAGGATAACATCTGGTCTGATGTTCGCTGGGTGGTTCTTTTTCCCAAACCATCGCCATTTCTTTTCCGAACTGGATGCATGTTTGATTTGCTAACCCAAAAAAGTAAGAGTTTGTGAGTTCAAAGGATTTCAAACCCTTTTTATGAGACTGTAAGTTTTTCACTTTTTCAGTTATGGCAACCACCAAACGATTCAAAAAATGTCCGTGGCTGACAGCACTCCTGTCTGTGCTGTGCTTTCCTGAACGCTTGTACAATAGGGTGCCCAGAAAAATGACCTCCTGCTCCACAAGCGGAAAACGGGTTTTTGGGTTATTTTAAGCATCTGTGCAAATTTTGAGCGAAATTGCTTACACAACTAAAAAAGTAGTAATCCAGCTGCGTGTAAAAGACCCAGGTGTAAAATAAATATTGCATTATTTTATGCAATTTTATGTGATTTTACACCCTGAAATTTGTAGCCCATCAGTATGGGAAACCTAGTTGACCGAAATGTCAAGCTCATATATGCTTTTATCTTTTCAGCTTTTCATTGGTCTGATGGCCGAGTGGGCTAAGGCGCCAGTACTAACTATTGGTGCTGGGTTTGAATCCCGTCGGATGCAACTTTTTTTTGTGTTTGCAAAAAATTTACATGCAGTGTGTAATATTAGGTGTTTATTTTGACGAAGGTGATGTGCATGCTTTTGCATGCGATTTTACCATCGGATTTTTTGCTGTGTTAGAATAACTCATTGATACCCGAGCCTAAAGATCGTGAAAAAAAAAATTCATACAAAAATTACATTTTTAAATTGTTAATAACTTTTCAGGATCGAGTTTTACAGCTTAGGTTTGATGTACAAAGTTGTAGAGCATTAAATTTTCAATGAGAAACTCACTTTTGAGAATATTTGGATACCTCCAGCGTACCGTGCAGACCAAACCGTAAGAATGTTAGATTTTCCATACATTTTTTCGAATTTACAAACTTCACCTTGAAATAACCCAGAGTCCTAAAATAGCTCAAGGAACAAGATTCAGCTTGTGGAGCGAGGTTTTGAGAAAAAGTCCCATATTCTGGGCACCCCATTGTACAATTCTCGGGTGAGTTTTCAAAAAGCCGTAATAGCCACCGTGACCTCTGACACTATTTTTCGCTTTTCTCCTAAATTAAGCAAAATTTCATTTATTTTTAGTTTGGGGCACTTGAAGGACGTGTAGATGAACAATCTCAAGCATTTTTGATATTGGTTTTTCGTAAGTAGGTCGAATACCGATGCAAAAAGGACTTTGTTTACCAATAGCTCTTACGACTTTTTGAAAACTAATCCAAAAATTGTAAATGGGCGATTTAAAAATAACACAATAGCGTTATTTTCTTTTGTTTTTTTTTAGTTGTTGAACAATTTTACCATACATGATATAGTTCCTTTTTTTTCACTGGTGCAAAAAATCCAACTTCGACTACTGTTTGTATTTCATCAAACTCACTTGAAACATCAGTTAATTGCAGCGCAAACTGGAAAGCCTTCAAAGTTCCGCAAAAGTGCTTGAAAATTTATTCAACCGCATAATAAATGACCCTCGCCTCTTCCCCTACAATGAGTTTAATTGCCACCACAGGCTCATCAAACATTATAATGAGTGCAACAATTAATTACAAAACCGGCTTCCTCCGAATTCCTCCCGAAATTTAACATTGATTGGAAATTGGGTGTTCGATTGGATTTAATGATTGGGGTTCGACATGTTCGATTGCAGATTGATGACTCACATTTTGTTGCATTTTGTGAAATTTTGCCTCAAAGGGGGAGCTATGAAACAAGCACTGCATAACGAGGAAAATATTACAGCTTAAAAAAGATGCTTCAAATTAACATTCACCATGCATTTTTTTTAATTAATGTTAAGCTTTATTTTCATATCGAAAAATAAAAACAATAAATTCAAACTAAGAGGTCACAGTTTCCAATACATTAAGAATAAAGGTTTAAGTTTACCAATGAATTCTCTACAATTTTAGTTAAGAGAGGCATTCATAATTGATTGGATGAAAATTGTGTAAAAAATATACATAAACAATAAACATATAAATCAAAATGACCATTGAGCAAATCTGTACGAAATCGGCCGATTTCGACCATTTTTATTTTTTGTATTTTTTTATTTGGCTCATACTTGAGAAGCTATTTGTGTTATTGGTTAAGCCATAAAAGTGTCCATACAATTTTGGCAGCTGTACGGTACGTAAATATTGAAACAGCTGTAACTTTTAATTGAATTTTCTGATCAATATGGTGTCTTCGGCAAAGTTGTAGGTATTATTGAGGACTCTTGAGAAAAAACAGGTACACGGTTTTTAAATTATTTATTTTACAAAATCTCAATCTCCCGTTTTTTTATTATTTTGGAGATTTTTTGATATGATTTAGGGGACAAAAACACGCAACTTTTGAGTTATAGAGAAGTATGGTCAAACAATTTGCCGCCAAGTTATGATTTTTTGAAAAAAATGTGATTTCTGGAAAAAATCGAAATTTTACACCAAAAAAAATTTGACCTCAATTTTGATGTAAAATTGAATTTGCAATCGAAAATTACTTTACAGATTTTTTGCTAAAGGGCTCCGTTTTAAAGATACAGTATGTAAAAAAAGTATTTACACCCCTTGGGCACTATGCACCTTTTTTGATGAAACATGTAAACATTCAAAATTTTGACAGAAACCTAGTACTACGATTTGTTCAGAAACTCATGCCGAACATTTGGCTACAAAAAGCTCATGAAAAGATGATTTCTATAAAAAGTCATATAACAAATACTATTACCAAACTAAAAAAGGTGCAAAAAAAGTTTGTACACCTTTCGAAAAATTAACATAAATAATGTTAATTGTTGACAAATCACCATAAATCCAGCCAACCAACTCCAAATAGGCATCCTTGACTGATTGAAAAAATAATTTGGATTGAATATAAGGTTTACTAATTACTTAGTATAAAAGTTTATACAACTCTGGAATTGGGTTGGTACGAAATTTCAACGAAAAATCTGTTCTATCGATACAAAGACCCCCAAAACGGTGTTATACGCACTCCAAAATGTTTATTTATCATTCATATGGTAATATATTGACATTTAGTTAAATTGAAAGTTTGCAAAATTAAGTTTAGATAAGTTTCATATAGAATTTCCAGAGTAATATCATCACAAAATGTGCATAGTTCCCAAGAGGTGTAAATACTTTTTTTACATACTGTATAGCACCAAAATTTTTATTTTAACGAAAAATTTGCAGTTTTTCGATTTTTTTAAATAGTGACCATGAGTGACCAATTCTAAAAATATTGTTTTTCAAGTTCATAAAATTTGCTTTGAAATTGTCTAAGAGCTGAAAGAAAAAAAAACATGAAAATTGAACTTTTCTTCATTTTTTGAATCAAGACTAACATTCCAAAAAGGGGGAATATTTAATTTTTGGCTTTTTTAAGATATTATTCCTGATTCAAAAAAAAAAACAAAATATTGATTTCGAAAAGATCGAAAAATTTTACGAATGTTTTATGTTTTAACATTGAATATCGGACCATTACTTACTGAGATATCGACATTAGAAAATGGTGGGTTGTTTGGATAAGAAAACTTCAATCTTCATGTTTCTTTTCCTTTAAGCAGCTGTATCTCAGCAACCAGAGGTCTAATCTTCAATATCTCTTAGACAATTTCTGAACATTTAAAAAAAAAATATTTTTAGATATTGTCACTCATAGTCACTATTTTTAAAAATCGAAAAACTGCAAATAATTCGTTAAAATCAAATATTCGGTGGCTATACCTTGAAAACGGAGCCCTTTAGCAAAAAAAAATGTAAAATACTTTTAGATTGCGAATTCAATTTTACCTAAACGATTGAGGTTTTTTTTTTTGCAAAAAATTCGACTATGCTTTTGAAAATAATTATGAGTTTGGATAAAAAAAAGTTTTCAAAAATTGTACAAATCTCACAAACAGCAATGCCCTCCTCACATAAATGAAAAAATATAAAAACTTAAAAATAACTTTAACAACATTATCATGTTCATTGCCGTTTTTTTCCATCAACATCACAAATGTTTATGATTTCTTTCCAACCCCAGCTGTATACACATTTTCCTGCGGGACGCTTTTCCACCATCTTTTGCTGACGAATTTGTTTTGCTAGGGCGCTCCTTTTTGCCCTCGGCGAGCTGCGAGTCGGTTTTTGTTTCCCGAGCCCGCCCTGGATTTAATTTTGCGGTCTCTTTGCGATATCTGCTCCACTCAGCGCAAAAAACCAGAGACCACTGGATTGTCTTTTCAAAACTTTTGGCCCCGGTGGTGGTGCAGCGCCATCTGGTGCTGATGCCAGCTGCTGACAACCGCTGACAAACCCACAATCCTGTTTTGTTTGGCCGAACAAAAAAAAATCCCCCTACCGATATTGAACCGCTCTCTTTGGATGGTTTTTGCGTCGGTTCGGCAAAAAGTGAGGTTTATTCTGCCCCGAGCAAAGCAGAGGCAAACTAGCCGAACAGAATTTTCGCTGATATAACCCTTTCTTACGTTCGGGCAAATGTTGCTCCCAACAAAAAATCAAAGTCGAATATTCATCAAATTTACTGACTCCACCAAAAAGCGCACACACACACACACACTTTTGGCAGCAGTTCGTGCCAAGTCTAACCTTTCTTGTACTTTTTTTTGACCGACCACGACAAACATCAGTTAACTTTGGTCAGCGGGCGGGCAAGAAAACGATATTTTTGCTGAGGTTTTACACCGGCCGTGAAGCCCAACTTTCGTTCTTAGTAAAGTATGAAAGGGACTAGCAGCGGAATAAAAAGCTCGAGGGATTAAAATATAAAGCCGCCCGAACGTGGCGGCATTGACGGCCATGCCTGGGACCGCTTTAGGGCAAAATAAAAACTAAATAAGCTTTCCGTTGCGGATTTTGAAGCATTGAAAATCAAGTTTAGTACGACGAACTGAAGAAAACCACAAATTTACCAAAATATATTCGTCAATTTATGATAACAAGCAGGGGTACAAAACAAGGAAAATACATAATAATACCATTCCCTGGTATCAAATATTGGTATTCTTGAACACTTGAAATGTATCCTAAGGATTATGCAAGAGCAAAATTTTGTATCTTCATAATTTAAAGTATTGTTTTGATATTGCGAAAATCGCAAAAATTTTAGATGAACGAATACAGAATTTTGATTTTTTATTTTATCAAATTTATCTGACATTAAAAAAAAAGTTGACCTAATTTGACAAAATTATTGATTTTCAAATTCAATTTTAAAGGAAAAATTCAACTTGTGCCAGCAGTTATCAAAAGTCAGTAGAGTACACGGAAAAAAAGAGTTCTCAAAATCGGGAACAAGCGTTCATGAAAATGGGAACCACGAACAAAGTGTTCAAATCCCATGGTGCGATTTTGAAAAATGTACCATGAAATTTGAGCAATTTGTTCGTGGTTCCCATTTTCATGAACGCTTGTTCACGATTTTGGGAACTCTTTTTTCTCCGTGTATTCCTTTCTTTAAAGAAGGAATCATTTAACTTTTGTCAGCTGTTACATATCCCAATAAAAACGAAACCTAAACATACGTATCAAGAAGGAGAAAGTTTGTTATAACCATTTTTTTATAGAGAGAATGCACAGTGTTCGAAATGGCAACATTAAGTGGAATAAATTGATAACTCCTTAATTTGACGTCCTTGCCAAATTGTGTCTTCGAAAGAGTTGTTGTCGAAAGAGTTGTTGTACTATCTAAAAATAGACACCGATAGACATGGAGATATTTTCAGGAAATGTAGTTGAAAGTGTGTACTTTCAGGTGAATTGTTCGGGTTTGCGCCAAAATGCGCCATTTTGAAAACATAGCAACTTGAATACAGGCTCAAAATCACTTAAAAATGGTTAGAACTCCTCAATAAAGGCTCAAAACATTTTGCTGTCTTCGGCAAAGATGTGTAATTTTATGTCATAAACAACTCTTCAGAACATAGTAGGCCGCTTAAATGCTAACATTTTAAGTAATCACAAAAAGTGCTTTTTTGGACCATTTTTGCAAAAATGGCGTATATTTCGAATAGATTAAGAGCTACAAATTTAGTGCCTTCGACATACTTTCATGAAATTTTCTCCTCTACAACTTTGCCGAAGACACCGAAGCCCTACAACGTCATCCAACAAAGTTATTTTTTAGTTGACACCCTAAAAGGTCGTCACCCTGTATGTCAATAACTTTAAAAGATAGCCCTTATCAAGTACAACAACTCTTTCGAAGACACCATTTGGCTAGGACGTCAAATAAAGGAGTTAGCAATTTATTCCACTTAATTTTGCCATTCCGAACACTGTGCAATGCACAGTGGTCCAGATCGCAAAATTAAGTGGAAAATGGATTTTTCGAAAAATTGTGATGTTTTGGAGTTCTAGAAGAGTTGTTGCAAATGCAAAGGGGCAACTTTTGGTTTGGTTGAAAATTAGGGTGGTTCACGATTAGGGTGGTTTTAGGAATCTAACTTTACTGGAATATTTTTGGAAATTTTATTGTCTTATAGAAAGTTGTTAGGCTTGCCATTCCAAGCAACTTTATCCAAGACACCAAAATTTTATCTCGTAATCTACGCCTTCTATGACCAAATTTATAGAAGGCATCTGAGTAAACCTTCAAAAATCAGTTTTTTGAACGTGACATTTCAGGGTTAAGCTATAGAGAAAAGTAATATTCGGAGCACTCTTAGAGTTCAAAAAAACCAACATTTTTATTTTTTGACATGTCAATTTAGACTTAAGGGTTTTGGGTTTCCTTGTAAAATTATCATATAAACCCAAATTATGACCAAAAATTTAATTTTTCGACGCTTAGGCTCAATTCTGAGGGCAAATTCAGATTCAACGGGCAAAATTACATGGAAAAAACATATATTTAAACAATTTTCGAACTTTGTTAGGGTGGTCCCATATGGTTTTCCCTTGAAAATTAGACTTTTTCAAATGAAGATAACTCGAGTTTAAAGAAAAACACCCCTGAGATTTTTTCAGCGTTTGTAGTGCTAGATCTCCTCTTTCAACCCAAGTAACATTTTTTTCCAGGAGTTCTACAAGAGCTCTTCAAGATAGCTTCAGCATAGCAGTTTGGACCACGGTAGGATAAAACTCTCTTCAAGTACTCTTCCAAACTCCTGAAGAAGTTTTGAAGAGTGTTTTATCCTACCGCGGTCCAAACTGCTATGCTGTAGCTATCTTGAAGAGCTCTTGTAGAACTCCTGGAAAAAAATGTTACTTGGGTTGAAAGAGGAGATCTAGCACTAGAACTCCTGGAAAAAAATGTTACTTGGGAAATTCAACCAGGTGCTTAAAATTTGGCTTGCGCCTTTTTGAGATATTTAAGTTTTAAATTTGCAACTTTTTTTACCTTAAAATGGCTGTAACTTTTGACCCTTAAGTCCAAAATAACATGTCAAAAAATAAAAATGTTTGCTTTTTAGAATTCTAAAAGTGCTCCAAAAATCGTTTTTCTCCAAAGCTTAACCATGAAATGCCACGTTCAAAAAACTGATTTTTGAAGGTTTGCTTAGATGCTTTCTATGAATTTGGTCATAGAAGGCGTAGATTACGAGATAAAATTTTGGTGTCTTCGACAAAGTTGCTTGAATTGGCAAGCCCAACAACTTTTTAGAAGACAAAAAAAAATCCCAAAAATATTCCTATGAAGTTAGATTTTCAAAATCACCCTAATCGTGAACCATCCCAGTTTTCAACCAAACCAAAAGTTGCCCCTTTCCATTTGCAACAACTCTTCTGAAGACACCAAAGCTCCAAAACATCACATTTTTCGGAAAATCCATTTTCCACTTAATTTGGCGATCTGGACCACTGTGCAATGAATCCAAATTTTGTATTTTTTTATGGACATACATAATCTGACATTTATAACATTATTCATTCCATTGCAAACGACACTAAATCAATCGGAAGATCACTTCTTAAGGAACAGATATTCAAATATGTTCATAGAACTTTTGTGTGGAGGAACATATCATGCAAAAGGTTTATTTTCTTTCTATTTTAACATTGTGTTTACCCTCTTCAAGATTTTTTATAATTTCTGGTGTAATCTCTAATATTTCGTTATTATCTTTTGCACATTTATTTCTTTTTAATTTTCTATGCGCTTCTTGGCTTTTTACTTTTTTGCACATTTTGCTTTAAACATTAATAGTAAACCGTTTTTTCTTTTCTTTAATTAAAATCCTAAAGTTTTAATAGCTTTTGGATACAAGTCTTTTCGTTCCAAAATATAAATAGATAAAAAAACATAAAATGTAACACCATACATTTCTAGCTAGGATCAGGCCAATGGTCGTGAGTCCTTCACCTAAAACCTCACTTCCCGTCCAATTCAAAGCAGCTGGCCCGGCAAACCGCACAACCACAGTACCAACATTCCATCTGTACATTTTAGGGTATTATACCGCCCCCAAACTGCCCCTCCACCCAAAGCATCATTCAGTCCGTCAGCCGATAGCAGTATAGTAGATGGGCGGTGAAGTAGATTCGTTTTCCGGATGAAAAATTTAAGGCGCAGCCACCGAAACATAATAACTGACATATTTCAACCGGCGTCCTCCCGCGCGTCTCCCCGCCGCCTGAAATTCGAGGACCTAAAATCGATCAACCCGGCCAATTTTTCACTCCCCGAGAAGGAGGTGGTTTGTACGCGGCGAGTGCTGACCCTCGACGGCAGCCGAACAAGCTGTGAGTGTCGTTCAACAATGGTTCAACAACAACAGCAGCACCAAGGGCAGAACGACTTGGCAGTGCTAAATTGGAAAATAAATAACGAGCTTCTCCTGGAAGTAGGCAATAACAACAAATGGCCGGCCCACGGACAATGGCCGTATTCGGAGCAGGGCGTGGGCTTGCCGTTGTGGCTATATGGAGGGGTTCGGGGAAAAGGTTCGGTCTTTTATATTACAAAGCTTAAATTTTTTTGTAAATTACATTTATATAAAATTATTTATAAAAATAAACAAAAAATGGTACGGATCGACAAATTTCAGATGCACATTCATCTGAAATCAAATTAAGGTTTAGTTTCACACAAAGTTTGGGTTATGCTAAACCGAGATGACAAATCTCCTTGAAGGCATTTGTGGCCGTATAAGTACGTGCCCTAACAAAACCGGCCACCTGAAGAGTAAGCACACAAAAAACACAATTGCTGTCAGATGAAAAATTGAATCATCTTCTTTCTCCTGCTATCGCTCTACTTTTGGCAAGTTTAAAAAGGTGCCCACTTGGTGGATCATCGAATTACGATGTATTTTTCCAGGTTTTTAAGCATTATCGTTAACTAACTTGTTGGTCCTGCACACACACACTTTCAACGACCCTATAAAAATTAATTCCCTTTCGGCTCGCCAAAAAACCCCTAGGGCAGCACGTTCCGGACACTAATCTGGCCAGGTACCGCCAGCCCAGGGTTTCTCTGACGACGCACTTTTAAGAAGGGGAAGGCCACACGTCACGTAACTATCCATCCGTCACACCTCGAACCCTTCAGGGTTGGTGGCAGTGGCTAAACTTTGCCCAAACTATGCCAAAGTGGCAGTTAACACCCCCACCGTCAACCTCCGGAAAAGTTGTGCCAAGGGGCGTAAACAAATTTTACGGTTATGACGGGCAAGGCGGTAATAGAATTCGTGACAACCGCAGGACGAGCGTCCTGCTCGGTTTGAAACAAATGTGCAAATTTCACATCGAAGCTCTCAGTTAAATTTCAAGACTATCATTCCAAAAGGGCCGAACATTGTATATTACGCCCATTTTAAATGTTAGTTTTAATCCAATCCGTCGATTGATATAAATTTTCTTGTTTATTTTTCTTTCATTCGCTTCAGCGGGGGATGGCAACCCTATTCCTACCTAAGCAAACTGACAAATGAGAGCACACAACAAAAGCACTAGCTGTCAAATGGTAGCCCATAACAAATCATTGTTTGGGTTTTTGATTTTCAAATTTCCCGCAATTCAAACGATAAATATCTGAAAAAAAAACACGTGAATTGTGTTGCTGATGGTAAATTCTATCATATCCTTAAAGATTCCATCCCAATATTGGCTGAAAATTCATATCGAAAAAAGTGATTTTTCTGTTTACCTTTTTTTGCTTTTTTTCTATGGGTCGATCAAACAGTGCACCCGTACACTAAGAATCGGCATTACACATTTTTCAATTTGGTTTTACATATTTGCATGGTACTTTTGAGTTTAACCAGGATAACACACTTCGTGTTACCAAAGTAATATGTATAATGCTGATTCTTAGTGTTTGTTATCTGAACTTCCAAGATGGTTACTTCTATGCTACCCCCTGCGCTTCAGCAACTAGAGATCCAATTTTCATTGTCTCTTAGGCAATTTTTTTGGAAATTTTCTGAACTTTTTAAAAAATATTTTTAGACGGCGACAATTAGGGATATTTTTTTAAACAAAGAAGAATTAAATTTCTCGGCTAAAATTAAACTTTAAGTCGCTATGTTTTTAAAACGGTACAGTTTATCGAAAAATGTGTGAAGTATTTTTCGATTCAAAATTTGATTGTACACTAGTGGATCAAAATTTTTAAACGGGCGTATAAGCATTTTGACAGCTTAAAATAATTCGCAAAAACCGAAACAACGTGATGCTATGTTGAGGAAAATTGAAAATTATTGAATTATTCTGATTAGAAATTAAGTTTTACATATTTTAAGTTTGGCTTGTTAAACATTTTTATATATTTTTTTTTTAATTTTCTGGTACATATTATCATTGCCAAATGTTAAAAAAAAAACTGTTATAAATGAGACTTAGCCAAATCTACTGATTCTAATTTTGGTGAATTAAAGGTGGTCTTCGTTAGGAGTGGTTTTAGCAAATAATTCTAATATTAAAAGCTTTAGCTATCCTAAAGCTGAGTCATAAATTCAAATGATGATTTTTTTTTTTTAATTTTCGTGAAACTCAAACGAAACGTGTCAGGGAGTAATATTTTTTATCTTGAACTACCGTAAAACGGGGTGACTTTGATAGGTTTGCATTTTTTCGTAAAATGAAGAGTACAATTAAAATACGCACGGAATTGTTTAGAATCATACTGACCGAGGTAGAGAAGTGTTCAAAGTACCTCAAAAAGAACTTTTCATAAAATTTTGAAAAGTTTAAAAAGTTAGTTAACTATAGTTAAGAAAATGTTGATGAAAATCATTATTTTAAACTTCTTAAAGTGTCATCAACATGATTTTGAAATACAATATAAATCAACAATTTTATAAACAAAACCAGTTTTAACAAATTTCACGCCAAATTCCATCTTTTTAGCAATTTAACCTAAAATTTATACATATTTTGTTAAAAAGCTTATAAACTTAGTTCATTAAATATAAACATGGATTTTTTTTTCATAAAAATTCTTTGGTGATGGTACATTTAACGTACAAATAAAGTTTGAACATCTTAAATATGATTTTAACAAGAAAAACTATGATTATCAAAAGCACCCCAGAATTTAAACTAAGATATTTTAATGTAACTCTTTTTCAAAACACTATTGAAAAAACTTTTATACCAAAATATTGCATGGACTTTGTGTGGCCTACCCCAGTACATGTTTTAAAAATAATAATCTTGAGAAAAACCTTACTTCTTGGAAAAAAAATTCCTTTGCACAAAAGCAAAGCATTATTGAATGTATTTCAAGCACTTTTAAGAGAAGTGTGAATTTTGTGAAGTTCCGATGTTTTGTAATTGGCAAATCATAGCACTTTTGATCTGGATAACGTCATGATTCTAAATCCGGACACTTAGGCATATCATTTTTGTTTTAGCTGTCTAAAAATCATGTAATAAGTTGGTAATGTAGAAATATCATCAGGATGTATTGAACAGTCATTTTTAAGAGAATGATGAGGTGTCCAGGTTTCGAACCGTCCGGGAATTTGAATCATGGCGTACCTACCTACCTAAAATAGCATTTTGATGGAATGAACTGAAAATCAAACTCTCAGCATTATTTAATGCATTACAAATCGTATTTGTAAACGAAGGTGTTGAACTAACAGCAAACAATCCAATCTTGCGCCGTTTCCGTCATTTAGTCTAACAAAATTTATTGGTTTAATGTTGATCTGACATTATTTTTCATATTCCATTATCCTTACAAGATTTTCCTTCCCATTTCATCATTTGATATTTGGAAATTCGTTTCTACAGAAGCATTGTACTTTAAAGTATTCTACTTTACTTATTCCATAGCCCTGTTAAGGACTTCTCATGATATTTTCTAGCGCTCAGGTACATAGAGTTGAAAAGTTAGTTCTAATACTATATCATGGTTCCAAACTTATGCTTTCATAACTATTTTTTAACAAAAAAAAACTAGTGAAGACTTTTCAGTAACATGCACATTTATCAACAAGTACACAATTCTGTAAAATTTGCGACTTGTGACTCGATCTGCACTCAAACAAGTCTCACAACTCCCAACATGACCTGTTCGATGTGACACAAACGTGCCCCACAAGACACGTGTGCGATTAAAGCACATACACATAGCCGAGCTCAAAGAATGTATGTATCTCATACGTGCGAAAAAAAGGGTTTAGGTCAAGGGAAAGAAAAATAAAATACAAGAATCGCAATCCTTGGGCCACCTTCGACAACTAATCCAGGGAATCACTCCACTGGAACCACCATCACCTACTCTGGAGCCACCAACAATTTTGCGAAGGAAGGGCGGTCAGTAGTATCCACAAGCCAGTAGCGCGGCCACCAAGTTCCACCACTTTCACTGTCATTCCTCACGGGAGGGGTGCGGGATGGGGGTGGAGAAAATCACTTGTTCCATCACATTTCCTTTTTTTCTTCTTTTTGGTTGGTTCTTTTCGCACGGGAGGATTTTCATCACCATCGTTATACTTGCTGGTAATTTATTTTTTCTTTTTTTTTAATGCACTCACTGTTGGTGTTGGTATAGGTTTTGATGACGCACTCACACACGCGCGCGCGATTTGGGTCACGCACTTTCTGGAGTTCTGGAAGCCAGCAGATAACGCGGAATCAATGAGTTTTTGGTTGGTTCTTGAAAGGATTTATCAGGCCAACAGTTGTTGAACGGTGCAATTGTGTAATGTGTGTGTTTAATTGTGTATGTATGTTTGTGTGTGCGTGTGAGTGTTTGTGTGTGGGTGAGTGTTTGTGTGTGAGTGAGTGTATGTGTGTGTGTGTGTGGATGTGTGTGCTTCCGTAAGAAGTAGTCCTGTTTCTGGTCGTGGTACACCCTTTCGGCTGAAGGGCTTCCGCTATACTGGTTCCAAGTTCTGGACCACCAAGAATCTAAGGTATCCTCTGCACGCGCGCTCCTGGCGCGGATCCTGGCCGACTGGCTCGCAGATGTTTGTGTGTGCGCACTGTGTGCTCTAGATTTCTGCAGCAGCAGCAGCGTTCGTCAACTCCAACTCACACAGTTTCTGGCAGGACTCACCCGCGCGACTAGGACGAGCACAACCCGACGAAAACTTCGATCACACGCGACGCGAAGACCTCGACGAACTCTCCGGGAATATTCAGCGATACGTGGGTCGGAACGGACAGCCGAAAACTCCGAAATACTGCCAAAATGGCTGGACTGGGAAAATTGCTTGCTCCGTCGATATTTTCCGTCATCGAACAGTGTCCAAAATCCTGTGAAGAACCAAATCTCTGCTCCAAAGAGACTCCGAAAACGCCTCTCACGGCTCTTCTCAACATACACGTGATACACGCTCAACAACTGACAGCATCCGCTCATCTTTTAACAACCAGGACCCTTCCACAGCATCCACCTTCTGCGCACCAATACTAACTCACACTACAAGTTTTGTGGGATGCGTCCTGGGACATCAGTTACCTAGACAACCATCCCATCGTTGCACCCAAATTTGAGATATCAAAAAAATGTATCTTAACATTGTGATTACCGTATACTGGGGCGAATTGGGACACATGGGGCGTATTGGGACAGCAGTTTTAACCATGTTAGAGCACAATATTTTGATTTGTCTGGTTGGTTTCGGATAGAATAGACTTAGATCAACAATATGTGTATCCCGATTCACCCCAGATGACGGTACATCCAGTTGAAAATAAACGACAGAAAAAAACGCAACATGTTTGTACCGAGATTCGAACCGGAGCTCATTGTGCTAAATTTCGACTCTTTGCCTTCAAATCATGGCTGATGCCATGTTTAAAAATGGAGTAACGTTACATCAATACAAAAATTTCAATAGGTTACCTTGGATATAGGGGGACAGGGGGTAATACCCCCTAAGGGAAAACGGTGATTTCTCAACCATAACAACATTTCTGGAAAAAAATAGTCTTTAAAATCTCAAAATTGTTTAAAAATAACAAATTTCTAAAAATATTTTTGATTCATTTAAACAACCATGCGGGGCAATTTGCACCACAACATTGAGGCGAAATGCACCACAACAACGGGGCAAAATGCACCGGTTGAAAGCAGTTTTTACTAGTCACCACTAGATGACACTGCTGTTTTTACAAGGGAGTATCAAAGCGGTGTATTTCGTCAATACAATTGCCGTTCAAGAGCCAAACGCCATGCGACACCTAGTGTTGAGTAGCAGAACAGAGCGAAGAATGTCGATTGAAATTTCCGCCCTTTGAGGTTATGTATGCGAATTCTGTTTTGTTAAATTCCAGCGTTCAAAACAACTTTTGAGCAAAAATTCGAGCTGATACGAAGGTGGCCCAAGGATTGCGATCGTTAACTTTTGTTGCTCGATCATTTTGAACAATATTATTTTTTCAAATTTTTTTTTTCAATTTTTTTTTATTGCGTTAATTTATAGAGGGCAAAAAGTTTAAACTCGTTCTACTTGAATTTTTTCTCAAAAGTTGTTCTAAGAGCTGTATATTCAATTTTAAGTTTGCATTCCTATGTAAGGCTGGTACAAATATTTTTAAAAGTTTTTGTCACCCCCCCCCCCCTCCCCTTCAAAATTGGCCCGAAAAATCAGGGGGCAAAAAAAAATATTTTTACAATAAACTTCAAAATTTCAATGAAAATTCAAGTGCAACCAACTGAAATCAAATTAAAATACATTCTTCTGCGTTTAAAATCATTTTTAGCATGTTTGGGTTTATTAAAAAATCTTAAGATTTTTTGAAAATTTTCGATGCAAAATCTTTTTTTTCGATACAATTTTTGTTTTTGTCAGATCTTAGATTTTTTGAAAACTAATGATTGCAAAACAACTGAACTAGTGTAAAATGCATTTTAAAACACTTTTTTCATTTAAATGTGAAAACTATGGCTTGTTATTAAAATTTTTATATTTTTTTATTTTTTTGCCCCCCCCCCTTGACCTCGGCCAGGGCCGAGGGACAAAAACTTTTTTAAATATTTGCATCGGCCTAACCGAAGAGCGAAAATTTGAATCGTCATTCTTCGATGCTTTGCGCCATCTGTCGGAATTTTTGAGCTTTTAATCGCGAATAACAATAAATGGTTTCTATCGGGCCCAAAACACATATTAAAAGTCCATCTAAAATCAATTGAAAACACAACATTTTTAAAATGTTGTCTGAAGCTGTTTTCATACTACGAAGCTCAAATTTTGCCAGCATTCTTTTGCAATGTTAAGCTTCCAATTCCCATGATTTTTCCCAGGAAAACTCTTCCTTACAACGAGAAAATCTCTTGTGAATGTTTAAATCGAGGGTGAGTGGGATGAGCTGATTGTTCAAGGTTGGAAGTGCAGGTGTCATACAAAACCTCAAAAGTCTGCTATTTGGGTGTATCATCGCGCACACACACACACAGTCTTCCCACCAAACTCACAGCATCCCTCTCTCTTTGCCACGGATCATGCGCGCTCATCTGCTCCCCCCCAACCAGAGAGCATCTCCCGCTCTCATTCTCCCCCGAGAGGAAGGAAGGTTGTGAAAATCTGGACCACCACCACAGAGAAAGAGAGCGAGAGAAGGATGCTGCGAAAGTGTTGCGGAAGCTCAGCGCACACCGCGTTGATTTTGGGCACTGTCATCAGTGAGCTTTTTTGTTGTGTTGCCTGCTGGTGACAGGTGGCTGCTGGGTGAGAAGGAGGGAGGGAAGGGGGAAATGATGAGCTTTTTTGCATCTTGGGCTTGCGTTGAAGAAGCGTGATTCTAAATCCCAAGAGTTATGAGTTGTATTGTTAAAGTGATTTTGGAACCGCGGTAAATTTTCTTAAAATAATTCGAAGGCGTCGAACTGTCAAATATTGATCGCGGTAGGTTGCGGTGGATACCTGAGCAATTCTCTGAGATTTCGGTCATTCGATTTTTTTTTTGTATTTTTAATCCGGCTGAAACTTTTATGGTGCCTTCGGTATGCCCAAAAAAGCAATTTTGCATCATTAGTTTGTCGATATAATTTTCCATACAAATTTGGCAGCTGTCCATACAAAAACAATGTATGAAAATTCAAAAATCTGTATCATTTGAAGGATTTTTTTGATCGATTTGGTGTCTTCGGCAAAGTTGTAGGTATGGATATAGACTACACTGAAAAAAAAATGATACACGGTAAAATAATTTGGTGATTTTTTATTTAACTTTTTGTCACTAAAACTTGCTTTGCAAAAAAAAACTGTTTTTAATTTTTTGATATGTTTCAGAGGACATTAAATACCAACTTTTCAGAAATTTTCAGGTTGTATAAAAAATCTTTGACCAAGTTATGCATTTTTTAATCATTACTGATTTTTTCAAAATATCGAAATATTGGTCTCAAAAAATTTTCAACTTCATTTTTCGAGGTAAAATCAAATTTTCAATCAAAAAGAACGTGAAATTTTGATAAAATGCACCGTTTTCAAGTTAAGGCCAGTTTTAGGTAACTTTTTTGAAAATAGTAGCACTTTTTCATTTTTTTTAATTTGTGCACATGTTTGCCCACTAAAAAAATATGTTTGAAAAGCTGAGAAAATTTTCTATATTTTGATTTTTTGAACTTTGTTGATACGACCCTTAGTTGCTGAGATATTGCCATGCAAAGGTTTTAAAACTGGAAAATTTATGTTTTCCAAGTCTCACCCATACAACCCACCATTTTCTAACGTCGATATCTCAGTAAGTAATGATTAACAATGTTAAAATATGAAACATTCGAGAAATTTTCCGATCTTTTCGAAAAAAAATATTTAAAAAAAATTAAACCAAGACTAACTTTTTAAAATTGCGTAATATTGAATGTTTGGCTTTGATTTACAAAATCTCCAAAAATCAATTTTTCAACCACTTTTTGATCTTTAAAAAGCAATGAAAAAAAGAACTCTTACAACATTAGAAAATTTGTGACATTGCCAATGTTTTTAAAAATGTCTTTTTTAGGGGTCAATTTTGGCTGTGAATTTTACTAATATTTCCTATATATTAAGTAAAAAGAAGTAGGAATACAGTAATTTTTCTAGTGTCCCAGAATATGCATTTACGCATTTTTTTACAATGTAAATGATAATGGTGCCATGTTATAGCAGAAAATGTGAAAAACAAGCAAAAAATGTAACGATAGGAGGTGGTAGAATAGGCCAAATACTACCAAAAACAAACATACACTAAACAAGATAAATGCAAATTAAAATACTAAAAATGAAACAAAAAAAATCATTCATTAGGACATATTGAGATGCATTGAATAGGGAGAATCAACATCTAAACTCTCAAGCACGAAAAATAGGGTGAATTTTCATTTAATATACCATATAATTTGATTAACTTTACATTTGAATTGCTGTTGAAATCGGTTCTTTTTTCCAAATCTGTAATATTAGTCGACACAAATCTGTACAAGATTGATCTTCAATTGTTTTTTTCATTCATGTTTATTTGCAGCATTAGTTCGATTACAATTGTAATTATTATTTACAGCGTGTAGAGTTATGAAGTAACGTTCAACTCTGATTAAATTCATTTATCAGAAGATACATTTAGGCAAGGTTTTGGGTTCAACAAAGAGCAGAACAAGTTCACAAAAAACTGCTACAGTTACTATTAAATTATTTTTATTTAAGACCAAAAAGGTCTTATGTACAGCATACAACCAATGTTTTATGAAACGGTTCGGTAATCTTATTCTAAATAAAAAAAAACTATTGAACTAACGAAAATATTGCTTTCAAATCTTCGAACTAATACAGTTTCAGAAGTTGCTTGGCCTCGATTCAAACTTGAAATTCCACCTCATTTGCCAATATGGGATGTCGCTCAAACCGTCATCAGTCAAGACAGTGGTAATTGCTTCACCAACAGCAGCCAACAACCACGAGTTGAGATATGCCCTTAAGTTAAGTTTGTCAATTTTCCCAACTGATGCACACCATCAACATTCCGTGAACGGTTACTTCCATCAAACTCTGGCCTGTTTCGTACTGTAAAGCGGTGTATTTTTGGACATTTCAGCATTTATTTTTTACCCATATATGATGTTTCTGATTTTTTGGTTGTTCTTCAGAGTGTAAAACTATTCAACAGAGGTAGAATATAATCAAAGTAACTTCAGCTTAACAAGAAAAAATTTCATCGTCCGGCACCTTCAAGCCCCAGCTTGAACCGTTCGAAAAGAACCGCGTGCCAGTCGGCGTCGAGCAGGTGTTGAACATACATCAATTTCAACCCCCTCGCACGCGAACTTTTCCGACTTTTCCGACATCGGCGGGCGAAACAGGTGGCAACACTTTATCTTGCAACTTTGCTTCCTCTCCTTCTTTCGGAGCTTCCGGTTGGCTGGGAAAGTGGAGCAGAACGCCCGATATGTGGGCGGTTTGTGTCAAGTTTGTTTGGTAAAGTTTCCAGGGAATCACTCTGACGATGAACTTGACGGCAGGAAAGGCATTTGCTTCCTTCAAACTGAGTTTTCATCTGAAGAAAGTTATTTGGTAACATTATTTACTTATTGTACTTATACATTCAATTTCTATCGAATTGATGCAAAACATTTCCAGATTTAAGCTCGAACCTGTCCTATTTAAGCTCGCTTATCTCAACCATTCCAATTGTCATACATTAAAAAACAGAGAAAATATGCATTATGATTTTAAAAAAACATCAACTTAATAAACACAGTTTAACACACTCCAAAAACCGATCCAAGTTGAACCAGCAAAAGTTGAAGATGATAAACGAGTCGCACTCACAAACATTGCCCAACACATCCACCCACTATTGATTCAAATGCAACCACCCACGACATTGTCTTCTCAACCCCCTGTGGGTAAAACAGAGCAGAAATAATAGAAAATCTGTTCAGAGGAGCGCAAAAAAAAAACAAGCAAAAATCTGCAGTTTTTTCCCTCCCCTACACCACCGTAAGAGTGCGGCTGACTTTGCTAATGCTAATGTGCAACAATAGCTGTGTGCCGGGGATAGATTCTCAAGACTGTCACAGTTTTCCCTTTTGGGTGGCGGAAAAGAGGAGGTCGTGAGTGCGGAGTAGGGTGTTTCGAATTTCCGTACATACTTATATATTCAATTGGTTTGCTTTATACTCCACAGCTTACTCTGACTCAAGACTCAAGTAAGCTCGTTTTTTTTATAAAAATAAAGAAAATGGGATTGGGCCACCCTAGTGTTTGGCTAGCCTGAATGCAGTTTTTTAGCTATAATTCCTGATGAAATTGAGCTTGACTCTGGTACCGTCATCAGGGGTGACATCCGGCCTGGGGGTGAGATTCGGTCATAAAAATTTCCGCATTTTTGTATGATCCAATCTCACCCCCCAGACCCAATGTCAGCCCTGATGACGGTAGTAAGTTTTTCGCTCATTTACAGTCTTCAGAAAAAAATCCATGCAAATAAGTTAAACACCTTAAAAATTAAATTTAGATTAACTTTAGGCAGGTTTACTAAAGTTAAAACTGTTCGAAAATTTTAAAACTAAACATTAAAAAATTAACGAAACTGCAGTAGGGGAGAGTGGGGAGACTTGATCCCCGGGGACACTTGATTGGCTTGGCCTGTATCTCGTCAGCATGTGGGTATAACAATTAGCTTTGTTCTAGAAAGTTGTGCGAAATTGACTAAAACTCATTGTAGAAAACAAAGAAAAAAATTAAAAAATGTTTCGATTGAGTTACACACATTTTTCTAAAAAGTGCTGCAAAAAACTTCCAAGAGATCTTTTTTCTTTGTTTTGATAAGTATAGAAAACACTCAAAAATTATTCTAAAAAATATTTTGTATGCATGAATTGTTTGATAAACATACCAACTCCAAAACCCTTACGCATTTGACGTTAAATTTATCGTCATACTTTTTTTAACAATCAATTGTTTAAAAAAGTGCGTTTAGGGAGACTTGATCCCTGCATTTATACAGTCACTGGAATCAGCCTCAAGATTAATTAATTGGGCTGGGTTTTCGTACATAGTTTCCTTTAGTATAGTTGTACATAACTTACTGCAGTTTGAACCATTTTTCAAAAGCTATGTAAACAAAAATTTCCAGCTTTTGTAAACATGCCTAATTTTGGTCTAGAAAATAATATTTTAAGTTTTTAAATATTTTACATACTAAACTTGTTATATTTTGAACACAAATGTACAGGTTTCATGTGAAATTGCTGTAACTTATAGAAAAGTTTGGATGAATGAGAAAAATTTTGCTTAAGATTTCTTCAAAATGTTGAAAGGGGGATCAAATTACCTCCAACATTTTGAAAATACCGATTTAAAATATTTTTTTAAAATGCTTGGCATGATTCGAAGAGTTTATCTGATGAAATACCCTTATCAGCCAAACATAGTTGAATGTTTAAGCTTTCAATTCATGCAAAAAGTTCATTGTTTTGTGCGAAATTGACAGAGTTATGTGCGATACAAAAAAAGGGGATCAAGTCTCCCCACTCTCCCCTACGTAATTTCCTACACAATAATACAGCATGATGACATTTGTGCGTACAACAGGGAATGTATAAAAAAGCAATACTTAAATAATTTTACATCAAACGTTGCGACTGAATCGTAATAAAAAAGGGTTTTGATTCTACCCCGACAATGTTCACAAAACATCACGAACATTACCCTGAAAGATGTTTTGTATGCATACTTTTTTCTCAAGAGCAATGGCAATCGCTAATTAAGAGTGACACTTTGTGACGTTTCGTGTCCTAATTAATTGCTGATTGTCGAGATTAATCTAGGTATGTCTCAAATAGGTTTCTGGTTCACACACATTCATTAACAAATCATTGAAATGATACTCCGAGCAATTCTTAAGAAAACACAATCTTAAGACCAGTAAAAACAGCAGAACTGCTGCGAAAAAAAAACTCAAAGAACTTTTACCATGAAACCATAAACGATTGCAATTTGGAGTGGTTAATTAACATTTTAGCAGATTATCTTTCGAGCGATTTTTAACGACCTTCACAAAAATGTCGTCCCGTTTTTACCAAGTAACATTTAATTACCACCACTCTATCTGATACCGTCACCCTTTTACCCCACCCAAAACCCCGAAAAGACATGCTAATGTTGTTCTGATCAAACGAGCCATAAATCTTTAATGCCTTCTATCTGAAAGCTCCTTCAGCGTCCTCGACTTTGTCAAAGTCGTCATCGTGGGAAGATCGTGCTCCTTACTTAGAGACAAACAAGCACAAAAATTCAATCCACCAAAAAAGAATGGAAAATCAATTCCCCTTCCTCACCCAAGTAGCAAACATTTTATGGGTTTTAAATGAACGTTAACTCGTGGTGGTGTGCAGCACGTCGTCGTATAAATTGTTTGCCACACCAACCCAAAGATTGCTCAACATGGTCCGGTACACCCCACCAAGATCATCAAGTTCAAAGAGGTTGATAGAAAGTACTCTTCTATTGAAAAGGACGTGCTAATTTTAAAGTGCTGTGTTGCATTAAAAAATTATAAAAAAAACAATTTCATTCATGGCTTGAAAATGGTTGTTCACAAAAAAATACAAACTTCCCTGAGGGCAACCCTCAGTTAGACAACTAAGCCGGCGCGAACAGACCCGCCGAAAGCCCCTCGGGGACGCATGGATAAGACCTAGTAAAATTCCTCACCATCCCGAGCCCAGGAAAACGGTGACAGCAAGATGACATAAAAAACCAACCCAGAGGTGTCGTACCTTCATTATCGAGGGTTTCGCGGTTAGAGAATTTTCCTCCAAGCACGTTTTCACCTTATCGTCTTGAGATTTGAGCATTTATCTTATTTTTCATACTCACAAATTTACATACACTTTTTAATTTAAAATTTGAATATGTCTCGACTAAAATATCCAATGAAGGCATAAAGAACATTGCAAAAAGTAGAAGTTTAATAAAAACAAAAATCATTGAATGATTCAGTCATTTATTTGCAAAAACAAACATAATCCTCCTATGTGAATGGTGGCTTCGTCGGTTCAAAAAAATTACCTGAATTCAAAATTCCATTAACTTCAATGCTCAAATTTGTATCAGTTAGTTATTTGTTTTCTGATGAACTATTCTTCGCTGCTAAGTCGTTATGCTACGCCATGCATTTTTAATTGTTGGTATCAAACCTTTTGCCTTTCTTACTAAAGAAAGGTACAGGGTTTGCTTTTGGCTCCGACTCCAAATCAAGCTTCGTTCTCAAATCGTTTCTCGAGAAATATTCATTCGAAAAATCTGCAAAAAATCAGGGACGATCGATTTTCGACGCCCAATCGTTTGACAATGACAGAATTGGTCTATCTCCAATATCCGAATTTTGGCGCTCAATTTACCGTGACGTCCGTGTGTGGTAAAAAAAGTGCGCAATTTTGTTGTAGGGGGTTTTTCAGAGCTCACATTATGGATTTAAGCTCTCTTAGGCGCATTTGAAAGGGGATGTGCTGAATCTGAACCAGTTTCATACCAAATTTAAATTTATCCATTTTTTAAGGGGACTCGGAGTATGTTTTCACCTGATCAGGCGATTTTCAAATAAAAATTCGGTCGAAAATTGAAATATTGAAATCGTTTATTTATCCAAAAAAATGCATTTTTCGAGCCCTACAACCTCCCAAATTATCATCTATGTCGGTAATGTGGTTCATGATTTACAACTTTTGGACTAATTCACAGTGAGGGGAAAAAACCCCTCAAAAAAAAAAAAAAAAAAAAAAACAAAACAAAACAAAACAAAACAAAACCAAAAAAAAACACGAAGGTGAAACATTGCATACAATGTGTAAAATCAAGCGACTTTCTTCACAAAGATGATTAGCAAACAATTTTACCATCGGACCTTTAAAAAAAGGACCAACAGGGACAGTTAAACTGTTTTACGAGCTGCCAGACTCGAAGGCGCGGAATACAATACAGAGAAAAATATGACAAAAGAGAGAGGAGTTGCGACCGTCAAACGCGTGGTAATTGTGTGATGACAAACCCTATCACCTTCAAAATGCAAGGTTTTTGTACGCATGTATGCTTTAGAAGAAAAGTCACTTTCAAATTCAAACTGTATACAATCGTTCCAGCAATTGCAACTGTCGCATCCAACTGCGATCTGCCAACTTTTGCAAACACAATTTAAAACAACTTCACTGCCACACATGTCCCCCATCGCACGTCTCACAGTAAACGTGCAGTCAAAACTTTTCCCACACCACTTGAACCAGATGCACCTGAAATTGGTCCGACCTGTGAGTGCGCCGGAACACCGGAAATGAACTGTGACCACCAGTCGGGTTTCCACACTCCGGAAAGGATAATATCGGGCCGCTTAGCTGAAATAAACCAACCCCGACGCCACCAGGGGTAAAAATTACATTTGCCTACCTTTGGGCGCACACCCGACAAGTTTCGTTTCACCGCTGGGACGGTTCCCAGACTTTGGCTGCGCGTAAGCGCAAAACAAACGAATTTTAATTGAATCATGCTGGTCACGGTTCCACGAAACTCCATCGCTGCAGAACTAGATTATGAAGGCACCGCCAACCCTTCCATCAGTCCGTCCGCATGAACTCAAAACGTTAATTCCATTCCCAAATAAATTCCGCGAACCGTGTCCATCCTGAACCATCAACAATTGCATTGCATCTGGGGAGCGGCCTTCGTCCCATTGGGGTTAATTATACGGCGGCGGCGACGTCGACGACGGTGACAGCACACGGCATTGCATACATTTTGGCGAAAGGGTGTGTAAATTTACCTGTTCGTGGAGGCACTTGATTTCGTTTTCCAGCTTCCAGCTGATGGACAACCGGTTGGCGGTCTTACCTGAAATGGAAAAGAAGAAAAGTCTCTCATTATTCACTGCGATTTTGGTGAGCAAACATTGCACGACGTTTATCAAAGCGAAACGAAGGTCTCTTTTTTTCAACTTCAGGGCCAATTTCAATAGCTGAGGTGACATTCATATAGTACGTCACGCTAAAATAGGACAAAATTGATTTGATTTGATATGATAACCAACAGGGCCACAAGGATGACCTATGTAGCGGTTGCCTAGAATTACAGTGGCTCAGACTTAAAGGGAACATCTTCAAATTACTGCCGTGTGAAGAGCCAAAAGGGGATGGTTGGAAGCGAACAAGCAAAATCACTCACGGTGTCCTCAGGGAGAGAGAATCTCCTTCCGACAGTAACCTCCAATAACTCCGAAAAAAAAGTCAGACAAAGCTGAAAAGCAGGGCTCGCACCCTGTTGGGGGCCTTAAAGGGCGCGGCAGACAGCTGGAAACTGACAGGGTTCAATAGATGTAGTAATTCGACAATCCTTAAGAATTGTATAATTAATAAACTATTTCCCCCTTGTGACGTAGTTCTGGTCTTCCACTATCCACATACAGTCTCCGCCATTACATCATACTGTCCACTGCCCTGATGCTTCCCCCCCAATCCCCGGCTTTGATTCTAACTACTAATAACAAGGGAAATCATAGATAATAAAAGGTCAATGCGGATGGAGAGCAAATCGAGCTGAGTATCCCCTCACAAAGACTGATAGTAAGTGTGAAAAAAACAATGAAAAATAGGAAGAAAGATAAGAAGAAAAATGAAAAGATAGTATGTCAATGCGGATGGTCACGCTAAAATAGGACAACATATACCCAAAATGCAGCAGGCTTGGCCGAATGGTTAACCGGTCCGCTTTGTAAGCGGCTGATCATAGGTTCGATCCCCATCTGCTCCAACCTTCCATCGAATGGGGAAGTAAAACGTCGGTCTCGGCCTTAGTTTTTGTTAGGCCGTTAAGTCATTCGGGAGTCGTCTCCCTACTATAAATACAAACAACACAACAAACCAAGCCTGCTCCGGTGGAATCGCTGGCGGCGGTTGGACTCGCAATACAAGGGTCGTCAGTTTGAAACTTGGGGTGGATGATTCCTTGGAGTAAAAAGAGGTTTGTATGGCCTCCCCATTCAAGCCTTTGGACTCCTAGCTTCGAGCAGAAACTTGCAATAGAGACCACAAAAGACCTAAATATACAGCAATTCCATTTCAAAAGAGTCTAAACCGAAAAAAAAGTTCTCCGATCGGGCTGAAAGTTTTTCTGGGGGTTCCTTGGCCAAAATAATTAGACCCGTATTTTTTTTTTGTTTGGCCATTAGGGCAACCTACATCGTGGTTCGAAAAATGGCAATTTTCGTCATTTTTCGCAAAAACCCCTTTTTAAAAACATCATATATCCGCGTCATTTCATCGGATTTTAGCTGTCTTAGACGTAAAAGAAAGGCTATTTAAAAAAATAGTAAGAAGTTTTAAAAATCTAGCATAACATTTGAAAAAGTCGTATGAGAACTTAAAATGGCGTTTTGACCGTGTATGGACCAAAATCGGATTTCGGATTCCTCGGAAAAATTATATATTTTTTGAAAAAAGTGGTTTTTGCGAAAAATGACGAAAATTGCCATTTTTCTAACCACCCTAGCACGATGTAGGTCACCCTAATGGCGAAACAAAAAAATACGGGTCTAATTATTTTGGCCAAGGAACCCCAGAAAAATTTTGAGCCCGACCGAAGAACTTTTTTTTCGATTTAGACTCTTTTCAAATGGAATTGCTGATTTTCACTTAAAATTAAATTTTCAATATGTCCACTTAATCTTCAAAATTAAAAGGATTTAAAAATAAATAAACGATATACTTTTTTCTCACAAGATTTTTCCACTTGTCTCAATAGTAGCAACATGTAGCGAAAAGAAGATTTTTTTTTCAGCACAAGTTGTCCATTAACCCAATGAAGTGTGCCGAGTTGGATAAATGCCGCACTCAAATGAACGCTGAAAAGTACATTTCATCAAATGTTAGCATATATTCTTCGGATCTTCAATTTTCACTAAGCGATTTCGCTAGGAATATTTCGCCCGAACTCCTTCAAGATTTGCATTCACAGATCTCTGCAATCTGCCGTGAAATCTATTGAAAGCTCATTTTTTCCATGTTCGCTTTTCCCCTCGGGGAAAAACCCGTCAAACACTAAACAAAGAAACGAACCGTTCTGCAGCAGGCCAGGCAAATCTTTGCTCTCAGTCAACAGATCGCACCAGCAGCAGCAAGCAGGGGGCGCTCGCGAGAATCGTTTCCTTTCTCAAAAAGCCCCCGTCCATGGCTGCAACTTGCAGTGTTGCTTTGCATAGGGGAGCTCATGGATGCCATCGCTGTCAAGACCGGATGCATTCATTCGTTCGTCAGAAAAGTAACAAAGATTCGATGCTTTGCTTGCTTGTAGACAAAGCTGGACACAGAAAGAAGGAATGGAATGCTGGAGAGGAATGGAAATCACTTAGAAGTTTTTTTCTTTAGCTTTCCTGAGAAAAAAAACTACACAAGAGTTCCAACGTAAAAAAGCAGTGCATATAGTTTTTTTTTGATAAATTTTACTAATTTCTATACTTTTTATATTGTTTCAACAACAATAAATGATCAAAAATTTCAAGGCATTAAAGTATTAGTTATCTTGATGGTTTAAATTCCCGACAAATGTAATACTTTATCCAGTCCAATCCAATTCGATACAACGAGCAAAACAACCGTTACAACGAGAGGGAAGTACAACCATTACACCCGACAAGATCTGAGCTTATCCAACATTTCGAACCATCCAGCAAAACTCATAAAGTACATCCAGCTATTTCCTAGATTTCCCTCCACGAACTTCCCCACAGACCGTTTCTGCAATCCGATCAATATCCCGATTGCAGCTCACGGTGTTCGCTTCTCAAAACTTCTTGGGAAACCCCGCCTCCTCTTCACGTTCAAACTTGACGTTTGGAGCTGCTCTGGGATTCGGGTCCATCGGTCCATCTACTTTCAATCTCCGCACTTTGTCCGACGCAAATGAATAACCCCCCGATGGTCATCAATCTGAAATGCATTTTGATTAAGTTCTGTGAGCATCGTTCGTTCAGCGGGACCATTAGAGGTGATTTTGAATGAAGCGAGGATTCCAAAGCCGAAAGGAAACCCCAAGAAGCTCCTGTTGATTCCAGATTTTCTGGTACTTTTTCATTCTCCAAATCAAATCACATTTTAATTCCTGAGTGCCGTCCAAAGCGTGACTAAAAAAATGACCACATGGTATCCAGAGGCAGCTCACATTCCAAAAAGGCATATCAGTGTCACCACCAAGCACCAAGTTCAACTTTTCAGCACTTATTGTTTTGGAGTTCAAACCTTACCTTGATAGCAACAACATTCAAACTAGGAACAAACATTTTAGGGAAACAAATCCAATTCAAACACGGTGTATTTTCCCTAGTATACTTTGGAATAATAAAAATGGCAAGTCTGATATTTGGCTCCACTAAAAAAGTGCTTTTTCCCGACATTTTGAGGAGTGATAAGCCTCGTTGGATAAATGAACGATTTTTGCTGATTTTTTTTTTTGCAACTTGTTGCATACATTGATTAGCACACGGAGAAAAAAGAGTTCCTAAAATCGTGAACAAGGAACCACGAACAAAGTGTTCAAATTTTATGGTACGTTTTTCAAAATCGTAATATGGGATTTGAACACTTTGTTTGAGGTTCCCATTTTCATGAACGCTTGTTCACGATTTTGGGAACTCTTTATTCTCCGTGCATCAAGTTGCAAATAAATACTGAACAGTAATTTTCAGTACTGTTCACTACTATCTGGTGTGGCCTTTTCGCCATTCAAAAATTGCAAGAAGTATAGGTAATTTTACTCCAGAATAGCAAAAAACACTTTTCTGGAACAAATTCTGAAAAGTTCTAACTTTTACCACTGAACAGTTGAACTTTTCAGCACCTGTTTAGAAAATGCAAACATTGTTTTGATTTAGCGGCGGATTAACATGATGCATGGACATTTGACTAACAATTCCATTCAAAGGGTGTTTTCCAGAATTGCAAAAAAAATTGTATGGAACTCGTTGCAAAACTTAATTTTTCATCACTCGTTGTATTTATCCAACTCGGTGAACCTCGCTGAATAAATCTAATCAGACCCTACACAGAAAAAAATAATTCGGTAAATTTACATCATTAATGATGTACCAAAAGTGCACGTCATTAATGATGCTAATTTACATGAACTTCATTGTAAATTTAAGTGCCATTCGACGTAATCATGCGGAACAAACTTTGCTTTGGAAACTTGTAAATTTCCGATGAAATCGATGTAATTTTACCAAAGTCGAAATTTTTTTTGCTCCGTTGAATTTAGAACATGATGTAAATTTCAAATGCTTTATAGCCTTGCATGGTTTGGAACGGTTTACTTTTGTTCTTATCGAATCAAGCAAAACCGATAACTGGGTCAATGTGAGTTTGTAAATAAAGAGTGTATTCTGCTCACTCATAATGTAAACATCCACTGATGTGAGCAGAATATACTTGTTGTTTACAAACTCACGTTGGCTCTTTGCCATTGTTTTGCTTGAAATGATGTATAAAAGTTTATCATTCCTAACTGCGTAAACAAATAAAGAAAATGAAATTTTATCAAATGCTAAATTCAACGGAGTAATTAAATTTTATTCTGATACTTGAACACTAGATTCGTGATTTTTAAGACTATTGATGTACTTTAAAACTGAAACTTACTCGTTAGAAGTCCACTTAGCCTGTGATCATGTGACCCGCCTCGTAAAGCATCTCGAAAGCCACAATGTTTACGCCAGAGGACCGGCAATCCCTTGCCATGGATTTTCGTCGACTGAATTGTAGATTGTCTGACATCGAAAGAGTGAATTCTAAAATAGAAAAGTCTAACATCAAAAACTTCACTTTTTAACTTCAGCCTAAATAACAACTCACATTTGTTAGAAATCAGGTCAAGTCAACGCAAGGCTTTCGGAGCTTAAGCTCACCGGAAGTTGCTTTTGCTTAAGGAAATCAGATGCAGATGTTATGGTCAGTTTGGTTTTTGGATTAGCTACGATGATAAGATGATCAAAACAAATCCATTATTTTGAGAAATGTAACTTACCATATTCTACAATAAGGTCAGCTCTGGGAAGAATTAGACTTGGCGTCGTCACCGCTGGCTGGTCAGTCTGGATCATACATCCCTCAGCGCCTGCATCGGAAGCCTTTCCTTGTGCATCATTAATCCGTTAGGAATAGAAGAGGGAGGAAGTTGCTGAAACGGAACACAGCAAAAAGTCAAATTGAATTTTTTAATAAAAAGCATGTGGGTACTTAGTGTTTATTGAAATGGGAGATGATCTCACTTACCATTACAAATCGAAGGAAATCACCGCCACATGATCTCCCACAAGCTTGGTCTGGAATCACTTCCGGCCTCTAAATCGTCGAGCCGGTCGAGATTCTCGACGAATCGTTCGGGTTCATGAGAACCGTCACCGGAAAGTTAACTCCTGCGTGCTTACTGCTTAAGCAACACCGTCCAACTGCGCTCTTCCAAAACCGCTGCTGGGCCATGTCCGTCCAGGATCATCAATCTTTCCAGGAAATTCGTAGATTGAGACTTAGGAAGATAATCCCGAGTTTTGCTTAAAAGAAAAATAAAGTGTAAAATTTTTATTTCACCTTGCAAACTTGCTCCATTATACGTACAGATACGTACCATTAAAATATTACTTTTAAATTTGCTGCTATGATGGTTCTTTGTTCCTTCCGGTCGGTCCCTCAGGGCCACTAATAGACGGTGGTCACTCGATTGCTCAAAATTTGAATAATAATTATTGAATCGTTCAAGCCGAAATTTTTTTAATCTTTTTTTATTAAGTTGAATCAAAAAACTTTGACGTTTCTCGCCAAATTCTAATCGACGTCGACATATATACAGCTGAATGTCGACTGTCGGAGTTCAGCGAGTTTAGGGAGCGTTCTTTCATTACGTAACGCAGTTAGGGGGTGTCGGCGTCTGTTACGAAATGTTACGAAAATGGGTGTAGGGGGGGGGGAGGGGGGGGTGTTATGAAAAATTATTTTACATAACGATAAATTTTCATATAAACACTCATAAAAAATTGCAAAAAGACCTTGTGGATCGTCCATCTGTTACGAGGGTAAGCGATTGCCAAAGCTCCATACAAAAAAGATTTTTAAATTAAAAATCATCACAAAATCAAGCAAAACAGTCTAAATAGGCTAATGTGATTTTGTAACGAAGTCGTTTAACTTGATCTTGTTAAATGTAAACATTCACTGATGTAAGCAAGGCCGTAAGATCAATGCCATTCCGCCCCTTTCAAATGGCTCTCCAGAATTTATCATAATCTATTTTTAGCAAAAAAAAAATCAAAACATATATTTAAAAAAAATGAGAAGCGATAATTAATTTGTTATTTGTTACACAATTTGAAATGCATTTCAGAAGTAGAAGACTGATTGTGCCAAAAGTTCGTCCCATCATAGCCCCTAAAAAACCAAATCAATCTTATTCAACCCCAAAAGAGCACTTATTGTCGTGTACCCACTTTTGGATATAACAGTCGTATTCTTTTTGTCGGAGTTTAAACTTATGAAAATTCTAGGTTAACATAATTGACCGTGTAAACTCCGACATTTCAACCGTTTCAGAGCCTTCAGAGTTGAGGTCTGTCAAACGAATTCCTCCCAAACCTTCCAAACAGTTGATTGCATTAAATTTAAGTTTAAAATCTGTTGCTCCTGCTAAAATAAATAAAAAATTCTGAGAAGAAGTTGGTAAAAGTCGTCAAGTGCTAACATACCAGCGATGAAGATCCGTATGTGGCCAGACCATGGAAAGATCATCCAAACGGCCACCCGCAATCCCAACCCGCAGCCAAAGTGTCGCAAACTGAGAACGTCCGCAAACCGGCATCAGATGGTCAGAATGGATCGGGTCAGAGTCGATGCTGCTAGCACTCCGGATACAACCTAAGGAATGCAATTTGAGGAGCCGGAATTTCCAAAGGATTTTATGTGTGGGCCCGCGAAAATAGACAAAAGTTGCCGGAAGAGTACAGTTCCAGCATATTTCCTTCTACGATATGGTAAGTGTCAGTAAAACTCATGCTAAAACCAGCAAAGTAATAGAACTAACTCTGGAACTACCTCCTTCTGATGAGTCCAAAGATCTTCCTAGTTCGGTTTTGGGATTAAATAATCAGATGATCTGTAATGTAAACAATAATTCTTTACAACAAATCTGTAGCAACATTTCAAAGGGGCGGTAAGGGCAATGTCGAACCGCCCCTTTCAAATGTTGCTCCAGAAATGCACATCATTTGAACGGAACATCGTCATTCAATCAAATTATGGTTTGTTCTTTACATTAAATGAATTCTGAATTCATATGCAAGCACAACTTATTACCCGGCATCTGATATCATGAACGATGATTTGAACACACTTTTTACACGTTGTTTACCTCACCACACTAAAATTTCACTTAAATATAAGCTCAAAACATCCGCTCCTCGCGCGCAACTCAATAATAATAATGATCTGTCATTGACAACAACAAGCATAATTGCAAAGATGAAATTTACGTGGCGGAATGAGATTTATTTTACATCGTTTCAAAATTACATGTTTTTTATACTTTCAAATCCGAGTGTTGTCAACAAACAATGACCATTTACATGAGATTTAAGGGTTACGTGCAATTTCAGTTCACATGAACACTCTTTAAATGAAATACAACGATTTACATTGGATTTCAAATTTACAACGAGCATGTTTACGTTTAAAACATGATTTCAGTGTCGTGTAAATTCACACTTTTTTTTCTGTGTAGCGCAGCCAACCTTTCGAAGAGATCCTCGTTGAAAAAAAGTACGAAACATGCTGAAAAAATCGTCTTTTTGCAACTTGTTGCATAAACTAATATTTCGCAACTGTTGCGGGCAGTACCACCGTAAGCCCTCCGGAACTTCCAGAACTTTCCTCTTTTCTAACTAGTCAAAAGCCCATTAGCAGCCAATTTCGGCAGAGGCCGAGGAAAAGCTCATTTACGGCTAAAAGTTGGCCCTTGCCGGTACTGCTGCTGCCACTCAGTGGTCGAGATTTCTCTCGAGAACGGGCATCAAGCTATCATCATCAACAGACTCACCGCCCTAATACTCGGCACTCGGTGAACCTCTGGACAGACAGGTCCCTGCTGGTCCAAAACTGTCCGAGAGTTGTGTGTTTGTGATTTATTATGCATAATATTTGATTATTAATGTAACCGAACTCAAAATGGGAAAAATTTCTTGATAAAAATTGCAGACCATGAAGGTTTATTTTCCAGGACAAGGATAAGGTAACAAAATTGTGGGCCAGCCAAAAGTTGTTCTGGGAAACAGATACTGCCTAGAAGCAGCATTCAGCTGGAGCAGGAGCTGCTGGACAAACTTTTGGCAACAAAGGATATAAACTTACAATTTTTTTTTTTCGCTTACGAGCAAACTTAATTCCGGTATCTGTTGGTACTCGTAATTCCCGGTGGACATGCTGTCAATCCGTTGCGAGGGCAACGTCACAACGGTACGATCTGCGTTGATGTGCACTTGAGGTCTTGCGGTAGTTTGGACAATTTCCAAAAGAAAGAAAAAGCATTACGTGCTAGTTTTCCGTACAGCTTTTTGCAAGTTAAACATGGTAAGTTTTTAGTCAACATTAGTTTAAAAAGTTGAAAAAAGTAGCGACAATTTGTAATCGTTTGATAATCATATAATCGTGTTTATGTATAAATAGAAACTGAACAGCTACAATTAAGGAGCGGCCGTGGCTTACTGGTCACGGTGTTCGCTTTGTAAGCGAATGGTCCTGGGTTCGATTCCCATCTGCTCCCAACGAGAAAGTATAGGACATATAAATCTTGAAACTTTGAACATGAACGAAAAATCAAAGTCACTCGAGTCGTCGGGGTTCGATCCCCCGTCCTTTGGATTGGTAAGCAAAAATGCTAACCACAATGCCTTCGCGACTTGGTGAGCTATGACTGGAATTAGGAATACTGTTACTATCAACTATATACGCGCTGGGTCCTTGTCCATTTGACAAGGGTTCGGATGTTCTAAATAACGTTTGAATCCGATTGGTCCAAACGTTCTTCAGGGCGGGGCTTGTCGATAAGGCTGAAGTACCTCGCGCTCGGCTAGCCAGCGTAGAAATGGGTCACCGAAGCTCGGCAGAGCTAACACCTTCCAAATGCCTATGCGAGTTATTTTCATGTATAGAATGTAGATCTGAAAAAAAATACATGGAAACAACTCAATTTGTAAGAAGCGACCGCGTGGTCCCGTTTGGTTGGTTGCACACACACACACAAATTGAAACTGAACAGCTACAATGGAGTAACCGATTCGAGTGGTAGAAATGACAGTTCTTCCATAAGGAATGCATTGTAGAAAAAAGCAAAAACAGCTCGAATCGAAACGCTCCATTGACTCTCTAATCAGCCCTTTTTGAAGACCCAAAATTGTCAAATCATTAAATGTCACAGTCGCTTTGTATAAGAGGAATCAAACGCAGCATAGTTTAAGCATACTGCGCCTTAGTCCTCACAACTATCAGGCTGTTGAAGTTTAGAGCGGATTGTAGAAAATATGATTTTGACATTTACGGTCAAATAGCTTTTCTATAACAATGGGCTACACTTTTATGCGTTTGATATTACACAATGTTTAATGAAATACGGTTAAATTTATTTTACACCCAGACTTTAACATACTACATCTTTTTGCCACCCTACAACATAACACACTTAATTGACCTAAACATATACGACCACAAACGTCGCGATTGACAAGTAATTGTCGATGCTTTTGACAACTTTCAAAGGCCTCATTTCGTGCGTATGCAACCATACACACACACACATTTCGAACAGCAAACGACAAACAGAACAAACCCATTACTGGCTATAGCGTGCATATCATTATGTTGCAAATTAATTGGCAGTGTTGCCAGTAATGCATCGATGGTGACGACGATGAACCTTTTCCAAGTCGCATTAAAATCTACGACAAATGCAACCTCAAAGATCAATTTTACATGTTTGGAATTCCCCCGTTTCGTCATACAAATTTATAATTTTAGCTCATTGCTCACCATCGGCTCGTTACCCATCGTTGGCCACAACAAACGGCCAGAATAAAAATGACACCCAAAGCGTGATGTTGGTGCCGATTTTAATTGAGGCATCAAATTTCCGCGAATCCCGTTTTGTACAGTCTGAAAATATCAACAAATTAAATGCGAATTCATTTCCACAATGGCACGCTCGTTTGGGACCCGCTCGATTTTGTGGCTTCGAACATTTTGTCGGTTATTCGTTTGGTATCAAATATTGAAGGTGGTGTGGCATCAAATAAATACGAGCCAATTCATAGAACTGTTCTGCCCCACAAGCATATCTATGCAAAAGTGTGCAGTGCGGGGTGTGATTGTGTGCAGCAACCAAAAATAACACGAGACTTCCCGGGCTAATGTCGGGACGAGAAGAAAGGCTTTCGTTGAGCTGTTTCCTGCTCAATAATTTGCAAGCTATGTTCGTGAAACCGTTTTTTTTTCGAAGAATTTTTGTTTTATTGTGAAAAATGCTTGGAATATTGCTAACTTACACAGCAAACAATCCGATGGTTAAATCGCATGCACTTCTCCCTTGTGAGAAAAGTATCTTTATCGGAACACGATCATTTGAACGGCGATAACCGACGATAACTCATTTGCATTAACTTATTAAAATAGACTTTGTCAAACACAATTTATCTCGGATTTCAAAAAGCTTTAAAAACGCAATGAAATAACACAAATCATGAGATTCTGATAATTCCTGCCGATTTCGTTTACAATTATTTACAAACGGGCGTAATATTCAATGTTTAGCCCCTTTAATGTTAGTCTTGATTTAAAAAATTTCGGAATATTTTTTACGAAAAGATCGGAAAATTTCACGAATGTTGCATCTTATAACATTGAAAATCGGACCATTAGTTGCTGAGATACCGACATTAAAAAATGGTGGGTTGTTTTGATGAGACTTAGAAAACTTCAATTTTCGTGTTTCTTTTTCTTAAAGTGGCTCTATCTCAGCAACCCGAGGTCCAATCTTCAATGTCTTTTAGACAATTTGATAGCAAATTTTCTGAACCTTTCAAAAAAAATATTTATAGAAATGGTCACTCATGGTCACTATTGAATTTAAAAATCGAAAAACTGCAAATATTTCACTAAAATGAAACTTTCGGTGGCTATATATTGAAACCGGAGCCCTTTATCAAAAAATCTGTACAGTACTTTTCGATTGCAAATTCAATTTTGCATTAAAAAATAATGTCAAATTTGTTTTTGTACAAACTTTCGATTTTTTTCCAAAAATCACTATTTTTCATGTTTCTCTATGGCTCAAAAGTTGCGGATTTTTGTCCCCTAAAACATATCAAAAAATCTCGAAAATCAAAAAATACGTATTTTGGGAAATTGAGTTTTTGTAAAAAAAAAAAGAGCATGAGCATGAGAGCATGAGAGATCACCCATGGTTGCCCCTCCGTTGCTGAACAGAACCGTAATATCCTTTCAGCACTACTGATTATAGGCTTCGACGATCAAGTGGTGTTTCCCTTATCAACAGCATGTATGAATGCGCTGAAAAGATAAAACACCATGATTGCTAAAGCTAGATCAGTTGCGAATAGGTAACAGTCATTGGCCACCAACGGCGCCCGCCATGTCAGTTTGTAGACCTCGATTTTAAGGGACGGGAATGTTAGTTAGCGCAGGTTGCTACTAGGGCAGCTGATTTACTCTGTGCTTACACCCCACGAGCGCCAGGAACCTGAAAATTGGTTAGTAGGATAGGGTGTTTGGTCAGGATTCATCATAGAAGATGATGATGCGACCCAAAATCATAGTGTTTGTTGAACGGTATTTTGTATTATTCTCAAGGCAAGCAATCGGAGGCTGCGGATGAGACATTTCCCGTTTATCTGTTGTTAAATTTTAAATGAAATGGTCTAGTCTTAGACAGCCGGCTGTGGAAAGATAGAACCAAAATCATTTGTAATTAAAACTGAAGGGTTAAACAGTGTAATTTTTAACTTGAGATGATTTCACGAGTTTTGAATGATTGATGTTTAGTGAGGTACTGATTAACTTTGCGAACGACGAGTTACGATGTATCGAGATGAAATGGTATGATAGGGTTTTGTTGTTGTTGCACATCGACAACGGACGCGAAAAATTTACCGACCCGACGAAAAGGCATCGCAAATCGAACTGACTGTCATCGGGACAGTCAAAGCCAGCCGCACCTTCACACGCACACACGCACACACGCACGCGAAGAAAAACGAAAAACACACTGCGACGGACGCGAAAAATTTTGCGACCCAACGAAAAGGCATCGCAAATCGAACTGGCTAACTGTCATCGGGCAGTCAAAGCCAGCCGCACCTTCACACGCACACACGCACGCGAAAAAAAACGAAAAACACACTGCGACGGACGCGAAAAATTTTGCGACCCAACGAAAAGGCATCGCAAATCGAACTGGCTAACTGTCATCGGGACAGTCAAAGCCAGTCGCACCTCACACGCACACATGCACGCGAAAAAAAAACGAAAAACACAGTGCGACGGACGCGAAAAATTTTGCGACCCAACGAAAAGGCATCGCAAATCGAGCTGGCTAACTGTCATCGGGACAGTCAAAGCCAGTCGCACCTCACACGCACACACGCACGCGAAGAAAAAAACGAAAAACACACTGCGACGGACGCGAAAAATTTTGCGACCCAACGAAAAGGCATCGCAAATCGAGCTGGCTAACTGTCATCGGGACAGTCAAAGCCAGTCGCACCTCACACGCACACACGCACGCGAAAAAAAAAACGAAAAACACACTGCGACGGACGCGAAAAATTTTGCGACCCAACGAAAAGGCATCGCAAATCGAACTGGCTAACTGTCATCGGGACAGTCAAAGCCAGTCGCACCTCACACGCACACATGCACGCGAAAAAAAAACGAAAAACACACTGCGACGGACGCGAAAAAATTTGCGACCCGACGAAAAGGCATCGCAAATCGAACTGGCTAACTGTCATCGGGACAGTCAAAGCCAGCCGCACCTTCACACGCACACACGCACGCGAAAAAAAACGAAAAACACACTGCGACGGACGCGAAAAATTTTGCGACCCAACGAAAAGGCATCGCAAATCGAACTGGCTAACTGTCATCGGGACAGTCAAAGCCAGTCGCACCTCACACGCACACACGCACGCGAAGAAAAAAACGAAAAACACACTGCGACGGACGCGAAAAATTTTGCGACCCAACGAAAAGGCAATTGAATTGTAGCAATGTCTGAGAAAACTTAGTGACGTTATTGGTGACACACATACACACAGACAAACAGACATATGTTCAGTTTTCGATCGACTAAGTCGATAGGTGCAAATGAAGGTTGGTCTATGAGCTTTCTGTGAGCAGGATTCTGACCTTACCTCGGTGAGGAAGTAAAAAAATGTAAGTGAGAAAGGCAAAACGGAGCATAATTGGTTCGTCACTGCAATCTCATTGAAGTCTCCACTCATCCCAATGTTTGCAACGCAGCTGACACGTTTGATTCGACTCTGAAATTGATTTGCTCTGCAGAAAAGCATGAAAAATAATTTAAATGAAATTGATTCCATTGATATATCTTCAACAATATATTTCCAATTTCATTTCCAGCTTTTTAACCACATTTTACAACATATCACACCCCCACCACAATGGCCGAGTTCCTTCCCCTGTGCGACGTCCTGTTCAACGTGATCTCGCTGGCCGGCTACTTTTGCAACGTGGTCTTCGACGTCGTGCTCGGGTACGCGCTGTACGAGCGCCAAAAGTTCGCCTACTTTGCCACGGTGATCGTGATCGTGAGCTTCTCGCTGGTCATCTCGCAGGTTTGTGTCCTCCTGGGGTCCTGGTATCATTGTAAGGTTGAAACTAACTAGGGTTCTTTTTTTTTTTGTTTTTGGTAGATTGTCTCCGTACGATGGTACTTGAACAAGCGAAAGCTGCGGAACTCGACAGCCGCCGCGACGGGGCCACCCGGCGACGACAGTCCGGAGAATAGTTTGGAGAAGAAGAAACCTCCGGTTGAGGAGCCGTCCGATTCGGCGCGCTACAGTCGATGGGTGGTGTTGGCGCTGCATGCGACCCAGTTGGGGGTGCTGTGGCGATACGCCAAGTTGTTCGTGCCCGTTGATCTGCGTCACGTGAAGCACGAGGTTCGGGATCTTTGTATGCTCCGGTTGGTTCATGCATTCTGCGAGGCTGCTCCGATGCTGCTGTTGCAGCTGTACGTGCTGGTGAACCTGCAGAACGAGAACCACATGAACGCGGTGAAGCTGAAGGCGCTGGCCAGTGGGCACCACCTGTCCAGTACGGCCCTGGTTCAGCAGACGAGTTTGGCCGAGCAGCAGCAGAAGACGTTTCGGGATCTGAACATGGTTTCGGCTACGTTATCGTTGTTCAGCGTTTGCTGGGCACTGGCTAGCTTCAGCAAGAACGTCCGACTGCAGAACGTTCACCGGTTGGTGCTAACCTGGCTTGGGGTGATCTTCCAGTTTCTGTGGCGGCTGGGAACCGTGATATCGCGGGTCATCTCGTTGACGGTGTACGCCTCGGTGTACAGTCATTGGGTGTTTCTGGTCATAAGTAAGTTCAGATAGTCGAAGATCACGTACGATCGTCTAACCTCAAATATTTTCTTACGCAGTTCTCCACTGGTTCTCGATGTTTCTGTGGCTCATCTCGCCGAAGAATGTGTTCCACGGTGAACGGATCTCGCGACTAAAGAAGGCAACCCTTGGTGGGTTGATCGCATTCGTGTACATATTTGCATACATCAACCTGCAGGAGGTCCGGCACCGACAAAAGATGGTAAGGGATTCGAAGGTTTCAACAAAAGCAACCCATTTAATCGACTCTCCATTTTAGCTAACCTTCTACATCGTGATGTTCATGGAGAACTGCCTGCTGGTGGGCCTCTGGATGGTCGGAATCTGGCCGAACCGTCCGGAAGGTTGGTACACCATTCCGATTTCGGTGTTGTGCAGCTTTGCGATCGGCCTGTTCTTCATGGTCGTGTACTACCGGTACTTTCACGTGCGACGGCTCGGGTACGAAGCCGGTGGCCGGGCACCGTGTGAGAACGGAGCAGCGAAGTGTACTCGCTGTGCGGAGGTTTGCCGCTGTCGGGACACTTCCGAGCGAGGAGCGGAGGCCGGAAAGGTTTTTGGAGGTTGTGGTAGTCAAAAGTATCCGCACTCGATTCCGGGAGTGTTCAACTGTCGGTTTTCGAACCCGGTAAATGCCGCTACAAAAAGGAAGAAGAAGAAACCGACCACGTTCGTGCCGCCGCCGAACCTGGCCATGCAGCCGAGTGGGGCTTCGGACCAGGGAACGCCGATTGGACCGATGGCGATCCCATTTTGGAGGAGGCCACTGCCGCGATCGCATACGGGAGGATCAAGTGAGAACGAGGGTAGCAGTGTCGGATCCAGGGTCAACATTCAACAGAAGCTGCAGGAGAAGAAGCAAAAACAGCTTGCAGAACTTAAGATCATCGAGGAGGAGATCAAACAGGGCAAACTGGGAGGACCAGGAACGGGAACGCTCAGTTCGGGAGATGACGGAAAGGCTACCCTGCCAAGACAACCAATCCCTCGCGTCAAGAAGCACATCGACATCGATCCAATGGAGTGGCGACCTTCATCCCCAGACATGGCGGAAATTGCCGTCGAAAAGTCCTTCAACGATCTCAACCTGCTACTAGCCGCCAACCTGGACGACGTCAACAACCTCAACAAGTTCAGCTCGAACTACGATCCGATCTACAACAGCTTCGGCCTCAACGGAATCAACATCTCCGCCCTGGTCAACATGAAGAACGCCGAAGCCCAGCAAGCCGCCGTCAATAACCGGAACATGTCCCCAATCTCATCCCAGATATCCGCAACCGAGAGCAACTCCCTCACCCGCCAGGTCCACCCTCGCACCAAAATGCTCCCAAACAACGTGCCACGAAACCCGTTCGCCGAAAACTACCGAGGAAACTTCGTCAACCTCTACGCGGACGCCGCAGCCAACAACAACCGGCCACCTTCAATCAGTCCCCGCACCACCGAAGTGGCCACCGCCAACCGAGCCGTCCTGTACGACAACCACAGCCGGCTCTACATGGACGCGAACCACCCCCGGCAAATCTCCGGCACGTACAGCAGCATCGAAAATGGCGGCGCCGCCGACAACCTCCCCTTCCCGTACAACGTGGTTCCACCGCCTCGCAGCAAGCTGGACAGCCGGGCGACGCCAACGATGCCCAACAACAGCGCAACCAACACGGGATCCAGTAGCGGCGGCAAGAACAACACCACCGGGAAGACCCACGTGGGCGGTGCGGTTTCCGTGCCGATCAACAACCTGAACAAGCAGCGGCAGATGCAGCGGGCCAAGACGCCGGAGATTCTGCTGGCGCCGCACTATTTGGAGAATTCGCGCATTTACTACGATTGGGTCGCACGGGAGGCGGCCAATTTTAGGTGAGTTTCTTTTTTATTGCGAGATCGTGTAGCTGTCACTTTAGAGAGGTGGTGGCGTTAAACGGATTACACGCTTTTCGTGAAACAAGCCATTGGGCATATTACTCCTACTTTCCACTCCTCTGGTAGCGGTTCTGACTCCCACATTCTGACTATCAGCCGGTGCAAACAGGACGCCAGTTTTCCGGGCCTATTTTGATTAGTTCCTCACCGATATCATCATTCCCAGCCGCCTTGTTGTTCTTCAGCTTCTTTATGGCATCTTTAACTTCTCTCATCATTGGAACTGGCTCCTCCTCTTCACCAACTAGTGTCTGTCGATCAGGTCACTTTCGTCCGTCAAGATCACTCCACTTGTAGAGTTGCAAACGGGACTCCTTGAGACTCGAAACGGACGCGGCACCATTGCTGCCGATTAACCTCCCAATCACCCACTGACCTCGTGGCCGCTTCCATCGTGTCTTGTTCCGGATTACGCAAACTGGTTCCAGCACAAATCAATAACACTCACACTTGCACGCTGAACGTTCACTCTCAACAACCTGAGTTTTTGTAAAAAAAAAAAAAGAGTTGATTAAAAAATCTGCAAAATTTTTTTCCGTGTACCATTACAACTTTGCCGAAGACACCAAATCGATCAGAAAATTCACTCAAAAGCTACAGCTGTTTGAATATTTACATACCATTTTTGTATGGACAGCAGCCAAAATTGTATGGAGACTTGTAAGGGTGAACCAATGACGCAAAATAGCTTATTTGGTCATAGAGAAGGCCTCCACAAAGCTTGAGTCAAATAAAAAAATACAAAAAATATAAATGGTCTAAATCGGCCGATTTCGTAGAGAGTTGCTCAAGACCGTTTTTATCCTTTTTTGTAAAAAGATCAGTGAAATATTCCAACCATCAAGAATACTTTGTTTTCAGATATGGGAAAAGTTCAAAAAATATTTTTAAAAAAGAACTGCTCACGAAAACTGTGATTTCTCAACCATAACAAAATTTCTGTGAAAGAATTTATTTAGATGTTCATAAACAGATATCATTCAACGTCATCCAAGTGAAAAAAAATCTTTAAACCACTCAAACAGATTTCTAAAAATATTTTTGATTCATTTTAAACAATTTTGCGGGCAATATGCACCACAACATTGGGGCGAAATGCACTAAAACCACGGGGCAAAATGCAAAAGCAGTTTTCACTAGTCACCACTAGATGACACCGCTGTTTTGCAAAGGAGTATCAAAGCGGAGCATTTTGCCCAAACCACGCTTATTGCTGAAAATTTAATTAAAAATACGTTTGTCAAAATATATACAAATCAATAAACACAATTGGCATTCATAAGCTAAACGACATGCGACATCTAGTGTCGAGTAGCAGAACAGAGCGAAGGATGTTGATTGAAATTTTTGCCTTTTGAGGTTATGTATGCGAATTCTGTTTTGTTGAATTCCAGCGTTCAAAACAACTTTTGAGCAAAAATTCGATCTGATACTTTGTTAACTTTTGATGCTCTATCGTTTTAAACATTTTTTTTTCAAAATCATTTTTATTGCGTTAATCAATAGAGGGCAAAAAGTTTACACTTGTACTACTTGAATTTTTTCTCAAAAATTGTTCTAAGAGCTGTAAATTTAATTTTAAGTTTGCATTCCTATATAACCGAACAGCGAAAATTTGAATCGTCATTCTTCGATGCTTTGCGCCATCTGTCGGAATTATGGAGCTTTTAACACTCAAACGCTCGGGTAGTCATTTGACCCTTATTTTTTTTCTTAAAAATCTCATAACTTTTGGTAGAATTGACCAAATTAGATGCTTCCGGTTGCAAAAGATCCAGATTTGTCTATATTTTGAACTGTCAGATGGGGGACAAATATGGTCCACTTTTACCGGAGATATTTCGGATTCCATTGGGGTACCTCGGCCCTCTTATTTGGGGTTTTGGTCAATAGAACAAAAACCATTGCACAGAACAATGCCGGAAATGATGCAAAACTTCAAGGCATAATTCTAATACATCATCTAGCAAAAATAATGTACATGGTAAAGTCCTACGGGGCACCGGAACCGGTTTCATTTGGGCACCAATCGACATCAGCTCAGTAAACCGTTTCCGGTTGGAACCTGTTTCGGTGACCGAAGGTCTTGGCCATGCCATGTATCTATGCAGGATGATGTATTAGAATGATGCCTTGGCGTTTTGCATCATTTCCGGCATTGTTCTGTGCAATGGTTTTTATTTTTTTGACCAAAACCCCAAATAGGAGGGCCGAGGTACCCCAACGGAATCCGGAATATCTCCGGTAAAAGTGGACCATATTTGTCCCCCATCTGACAGTTCAAAATATAGACAAATCTGGATCTTTTGCAACTGGAAGCATCTAATTTGATCAATTCTACCAAAAGTTATGAGATTTTTAAGAAAAAAATAGGGGTCAAATGACTACCCGAGCGTTTGAGTGTTAATCGCGAATACAATAAATGTTTTTTTTTTTATCTTGCTAAAACATATTGAAAATCCAATGAAAATAAGATGAAAACACAACATTTGTATATTTAGAAAATAACTCAAGCTGTTTTCATACTACGAAGCTGCCAGCATTTTTTGCAATATTAAGCTTCCAATTCCCATGATTTTTTTCCCAGGAAAACTCTTCCTAACAACGAGAAAAGCAGAGGGGTGTTTGAATTACTCTATAAATTCTGTGAAAGGCACCAACCAAATAAAGGTGGATTAAGTTTGTAATATCAGATGAAGGACGAGGGCGTAACATTCAAAAACATTTTACCACCTCTTCAAATTCAATTTACAAAGCACACCGTATTCCAAGTAATCAACTCTGTCCGCACAATGTCACAAAAATTCCCTACTGACCGTCTGGGTGGACTTTTCATTCAGAACTACACTCCACGCGGTGCAACAACTCTTTGCTTGCTCGTAGATTAGTCACGTGTTGGAGCACGATGCGAGGAATGTAACACCCAGCTGACTCCTAGCTGTCTATCCATGCTTTTGCTATATCCGGCAAAAGTTCGATTGATACGAGATTCTCTGGCCTCGACTTGCTAGGAACAGAGTCGTCGTCGTCCGCAATGTCTCCAATGACGGTGGTCCCACCATCAATATCAGCAGCAATGTGCTTTATCAGTGCCGCACTTTTTGCCGGAACGGTGGAATCGTGCAGTGGTTATAAAACTTCAGTAAAACGAGTTTCTTACTTTTTCTTAAGCCATTCAATACGTTTACGCACAGAGCTGTGGGTTAACCTTGTGATGGTTTATCACTTAAGGGAAAGTATTAGATTAAACTCTTGGAAATTCTCAAATGTGCAACTTTACGCACAGCACCAAACTTACTGTTCCAGCAGGCCAAGGGTTAAGTTTCACTCCAAATCATCAGGTATGCGAATTTCAGTCGAGCCGAGTTTGTCTTCCGACGGACGATGTCACACGTCAGTCAGCCTTCGGTCGTTCTCATAGCATCACCGGTCGTCTCATCAAACGTCAACGAGTCATCTTCAGTTGGAATGAGCTGTATGAAAGCATTAATTGGATTGAAACGCATCGAATGTATTCTTTTTTGGTCATCCATGGTAGCATTTCGAGAGTTTTTTTTTTTAATTTAAAAATGTTGTTCTATGAACGATTCCACAAAATACTCTGGTTTTGCCTTCCTCACTGAGGTAAGGCTATAATCCTGCTCTAAAAATGAACTTTGTATAAACACGTCGTAGACCCACCTTCATGTATACATATCGACTCAGAATCGAAAACTGAACAAATGTCTGTGTGTATGTGTGTGTGTATGTATGTATGTGACCAACAAACTAGCTCATGTTTCTCGGCACTGGCTGAACCGATTTGACCCGAACCTGTTGCATTCGACTTGGTTTAGGGTCCCATAGATCGAGTTTTATACAGATTAAAGTTTCGATAAGTAGTTCAAAAGTTATGTATAAAAATGTGTTTTCACGTATATCCGGATCTCACTTAAATGTATGTAAACTATGTCCGGATCCACCATCCGACCCATCGTTGGTTAGGTTATCAGAAGACCTTTCCAACGAGTCAAAAACATTGAAGTTCTGGCAACCCTGTCTCGAGATATGTACACTTAAGTGATATTGATGTACTTTTTTGATGCCGGACCTCTCTTAAATGTATTCAAACTATGTCCGGATCCACCATCCGACCCATCGTTGGTTAGGTTATCAAAAGACCTTTCCAACGAGTCCAAAACATTGAAGTTCTGGCAACCCTGTCTCGAGATATGTACACTTAAGTGATATTGATGTACTTTTTTGATGCCGAACCTCTCTTAAATGTATGTAAACTATGCCTGGATCCACCATCCGACCCATCGTTGGTTAGGTTATCAGAAGACCTTTCCAACGAGTTCAAAACATTGAAGATCTGGCAACCCTGTCTCGAGATATGTCCACTTAAGTAATATTGATGTACTTTTTGGATGCCGGATCTCACTTAAATGTATGTGAACTATGTCCGGATCCACCATCCAACCCATCGTAGGTTAGGTTATCAAGAGACCTTTCCAACGAAACCAAAACATTGATGATCTGGCAACCCTATCTCGAGATATGGCCACTTGAGTGACATTTATGTACTTTTTATTCCGGATCTAAAAATTAGATGAAATTTGTGTACAATGCCATCATATCAGCCATTGTTGGTAATAAGTGAGGAAGGCTCCAACCACATAGGTGGATTAAGTTAGTTTTTTTTCCTGATATAGCACAAATCTTTTATTGATCTTTTGTTTCATCGATATCAAAGTTCAAAGTTCAAAGCATAAAGTTCAATATTAAAGGAAATAAGCTAAATTTCAATATTTCTTACAACTTTACACTTTATAAATTTACACATTTTTTTTTTGCTGCGCAGTCAGTGACTCACTTTAAAATGATAACTTTTGTATTGCATTGAAGAGTCGTACTAACTGGAACGGCTACATGGAAAATTATACAATTAATATTTTCACAGGTATCCACACATTAAATAAATTGCAACAGTTTATCTGTGAATTTAAATCTTATTATCTCATTATCCATAATTAAATTACTCAGTATTTAAGCATAAAACACAAATGAATAGCGTGCTTTGAGCAGTACCTACTTAGAACCAGTAGATTGCAAACATTCGAAACCTAATAGCACTCCGTTCATGCTGCAGGGATCAAATTGACAAGCTGGCTTCCTTGGTAAACTAATGTGGCTGCTGGAATTGGAAACACCATAATAGAAATTTTGGGAAATTAGTCGCTTTAATTATAATCTCGATTGTCGCACGAACAGAAATTGGAATACCATCCACAGTTTGCCTCTACGTGTAAAGTGACCAGCGGTGCTGGTGGTAATTGGGTTTTTGCTGTTGACGCTTTTCAAGGGTGCCATCCGTGAACTACGTGGTCACTTTGAAGAAGTGAGAGGGTTTGACGTTTGTTCAAGCTTCATACATAATGAAAAATCCTCCACACGCAGGAAAGAGATCTTGAATTTCCACGTAGTTTGGGGATGACCCAATTAGCTAAAACAACGAAACCAAGTTGTTCTTGATGAAGTTCAGTAAATTGAAATTTTCCGCAATCAACATTTCTAGGCGGAAGTATTCCCGAAAATTGGTCCAAAGCAAAGTCATGCCAAATGAATGCTCGAATGATTCGAATGAAATGCGTTAGTGGGTTTGGCTGCAACCCTTTTCAGCAAAAAGTTTTGTTAGATTTCCAGGGTCCAGGAAACCACAGCACCTTGTTTTTCATTTACCTCTCTCATAGTGACAGAACGTGTACACACCGATTGGCAAAAGTAAATCACTGAAAATGTTGATGACAATTATTTTAAATCGAATCATTTGCTGTGATGACTAATATTTTTGATTTCTTTTTTTTCTGTTTGGTGTTATTTCCATAGCTGTAAAGTTGGTTAACCTTTTTCCCACTTTAACTCCAGTTTTCTAATAGATCCGACTCCGCCACACTGGATTTTGGTTTAATGAGAGTGTTTCAAATTCGACATTTCATCGTACAGTAACTGGCTTAAAAATCTAATCTAATCTAATCTAATCTAACCCTAGCGCAGCCAGTCTTTCGAGGGCATCCTGGAAAATGCCTTAGGTTGATTAACGCCTAGCATCCTCTTGTCATTATTAACAATTGCAGTGCCCCAATGCAATAAATTGCTTTGAAACATCACAAAAGTTAAAGCGGCCAGGCCAACTGCGTAAAGTTAACCGCAAAGATGATTCGTTGAATTGAATTGAGTTTGAACACGAATGTTCAAACAGCAATACAGTTCTGAATCTACAGGGGAGGAAGAAACGTGGGGATCCCCCGCTCACGTTCCTGTTAGTTTAGGCAATTGATCGTTGGGAGCACCATGCTAAGAAGTTTTGGTGCTCCGGGACCCTCTGGGATGAGACATTGTATTTCCACAAATGCCCTGGACACTTTTGCCATGGTTATAGCGCCACAACTCGCTCTCTGTGGGTGGAAAAATACAAATGAGTTTAACAAGAAAATGATAATATCGTGACCAACAAAATCTCTTGGAAGAGTGTTTAGTAAGTCTTAGTAACTCCAGAGTTTCTCCCGATGATCTTATTTACGTAATTCGCAATTTTCAGTGTTAGAACGGGCCTATCTTATGCACCTCCCAAAAAATTTTCCCAAGGATCTCAGATGATCTTTATTTATCCATAAAAATTTGAAAGAATTTGAACCAGAAAAACCTGATCAAATTTGAGAGCCAAGTTGAAAGCTCTTCCAAGAGAATTTGTGATTTCCTCTTTAAATTTAATCAAGATCCCCAATCCCGAAAACTGTTGAAAATAATATCAAACCAAAACTCACCTCTAGCAAAAGGTACTTCCATCCAGTACCAACACAAGTTCAGCTAAGAACAATCTTACCTTACGTAGACATTCCCTTGGCCAAACCTTTACTCTGCTTCAGACAGCTGCTTCTTTCTCATGCTCCACGCTCGGGAGTACACCCGACGATACAGTTGGCTCTCTCCACCCAAACAGCGAAGCATCCCCGACTCTGCTGCTCGAAACACATGCTACCACCCACCCGCCCACTTCTAACTAAAACGTGCTCTCTCATAGCTCGGCTCTCGCTCTTGCTTATCCAAGCCACCAAAACAGGGACACATCACCGCGACGGTTTGTGTCATCTTTGAACCACACAGAAAAAAATATTTCTGTAAATTTACATTATTTATCATGTACCAAAAGGTATCATGATAAATGATGTATATTTAAATTAGGTTCATTGGAAATTTACATTAGATTCATTGGAAATTTACATTAGTTTTGAAAATTTACATTAGTTTTGGAATTTACATTACTTTTGGAATTTACATTAGTTCAAATCAACTAATTCTGATTGGCCAATGGGAATGAGAAGCTCGACTTGGATTGTAGTAGGAAAAGGGTGTGGCCTATGTTCTATTTTAAAATTATTGAAGCGGGCAGCAAAATGAAATTCGGATTTTAAAAAGTTGTTTCACAGGTAGGGGACGGACGCTTTCTCGTCGACGGCCAAATGGAATAACGCTGGACTGGAATCGAACGGACGACGGGTAGGATGTTCGGTGTTACTGCTGCTACCCGCTGCCGACTGAGACATCTTCGCATTTTATAAACGAGCGGCTAAAGCATCAACTTGTTCAGGTCGGACTCAGGCAGTGGGCCAGCGAAGTATGAGAGCGATAGAAAGAGAACCAAATATTACTATTTTTAGTTCGGGTAGTTTTGAAGTCAATGTTTGGCAGAAATACATTGGATATATGATTTACATTAAATGAGAATTTACAGGAAGCTGAACCCGGGTAGAAATTCATCAGATTTAAGGTTCCATGCTCAACGTTTCCATTAGATTCATGATTTACATTAGATTTAGATTTACATTAGAGTAATTTCCATGACTTTTTGCTCTTTACATCATATCTCAACATTACATTGAGTGAGTTTACATCAGAAACAGCAATTACGTGCTGTGTAAATTTACATATTTTTTTCTGTGCACCACACACAAGCACGCATGGTCGACTCTTCCCTTTCACACGCACCAACACAAAAATCGACTTCAAAAAACACTGTTTGGGTCCAGAAACTACGACTTTTCGCAATTAAATGGACCCCCAACAGCAAAACTCGACCACCACAATGATCCGCTGATGAAGCAAACCGCAAGTGAAGGCCACCGAACCGCACTCGGCCAACACCGCTCTCTCTCTTCGTACAGTAACTGGCTTAAAAAACATTAGAAATCCAGCTAAAATCGAAATCTCTTTTTGCTTTTCAAAGGTAGTTTGACTTTTTCCCATAACTTTTGCAAGCTATTGTAATAAAACAACCACAATATTTTTGGCCTCCAACACCCTCGGAAAAAAAATAAATATGAAAGCTGTAATTTAGAAGGTTGAATATTACCTGTTTTATGATGTAATTTTACCTCAATTTAGACGGAAAATATGACATTACAACAGAAAAGTGGTCCATAAGTCCAAGCAAAAGAGTTGGTTGAAATCGGTCGATTTCAACCATTTTTTTTGTATATTATTTTTAGTTTAAACTTTGTGGAGTCCTTAACTCAGAAAATTCCTTCAGAAGTTATAGATTTTCGAATATTTACCATTTTTTGTATGAACAGCTGCCAGAATTGTACCAGTGAACCAATGACACAAAATGGCTTATTCGGTCATAAGGTAGGACCCCACAAAGTTTGAACCAAAACAACAAATATAAGGAAAAGTGGGGCAAGACGACCATATAGGGCAAAAGGAACAATTTCCCGTGAAACCATACACACACACGGGCAATTTTCCTCTTGCCCCATATAGTCGTCTTGCCCCATTTTTCCCTAAATTAAATCAATTTCCGGTTTTGGTGGAAAATTGCTCATCTACCCTTTTGCTGTGGCCGTATTCTTAAATATCTCCAAAATAAAATAAACCAAAATTAATCAAAAAAATTTGCCTACCCGGCTATGATCTTAATGGCAATGGCTAATATGGTTTATAATGGCAATAACTTAAAAATTGTTTGGAAGTTAAATTTGAACCACTCTAATATTATGCGCTCGAATTTTGATTATCCGATAGCTCAACGACTATACTGAAACAAATTACCACATTCAATCAGGAAGGCATTGTCCCATAACCATTCACCGTTTTGCGATGCTCGTGAACAGGCAAATTAGTGCCATTCCTGGTTCTACTCTCCTCGCAAACATTGGAAAGCATGCCATCAGCAAAATGTCCCATCAAAAAGCTCGAAACAAGCAGTGCATTATTAGAAAAACTTTCAATTTCTAAAATGGGAATCACTCAAACTGCTATTAAACAGCTCATAATCGACGCCCATTACGGTAATTAGTTGACACACTAGGAAAAAAAGGGTGGCGTTGCACTCCCTCAACGGTCCGTTTCGATACGAATCGGATGGACCAGGCAGCAATCCCGAAGCACTTGAAACTTTATCAATATAAAATGGCCCCACACCAGAGCGCTGCTGGCGAGCAGGAAACAATGCAACACTCGTCGAGAGCGTTAACAGGAAAGTTGGCTCATAACCGGGCAATCTGACGTGAAAAATATGGAGCGTGTTAAAAACTTGAACGATAATGAAGCTAGATAGCAATACTTGTCTTTGTTTACCTTTGCCTCATCCGGACTGATGGTTTGGAGTCGATAAGGAGTGTCTTCAAAGTCTTGGAACGCGTTTGTGAAGTTAACCCTTTTTCGAAATTAAAATTTAAAAAAAAAACTTTTAAATTTAATAAATTGTTTTACGCCACGCTTTAAATTACATCCAAATGTTTCAAATTTAGGTCAACATTTTCTTCCTAAAAAGTAACACTGAGTATGTTACATCATGTACGAGCACCAACCTTTTCCCAGAATCCAATTTTCCGACACACTCATTAACTGCTTTCTAGTGCGTGCGACGCTTGTTCGCCCTAATTGATACTAATAACAGTTTAAATTAATTTTTACTCCCCTCCACCTCATACCGCCAGCGCCCGCCGAAATCTATAACTCTCGCCTCATTAGTGTTTACTTGCTGCTGCCGTGGATAACGATGATGGGATTCGGAACCTTCGCACCCGAGTGAGGACACCGGAAATTTTCGGGATTAATTGGAGGAAAACTTAAATTATGACCACTTTTGTGATGATGGCAACGCGCGGTGACGGCTGTTTAAAGAAGCCCGCTCAAACACATCACGTCGTGATTAAATTCAACTGTAATGTTACGCAAACAACCGCTCTCTGAAGCACTCCTGCTGTGAACGCGAGCACACAGTTCATCAGTCGAGCTTCAAGCTGTGTGACTCCCACTTTGCCTTATAATCCCGCAAATGAATGAATCCTCACCGCTGCTTGCAAGTCTAAATATTTGCACCTCAAATTTCACCATAAAATCTTTTCGCAACCCCGCAGCCAAACTGAGGTCGACTTTTGAACTCGAATCGGTCCAAGTCTCTTCTCTGGGGTGTGATGCATCAGAGTTGATCGCTCACGTAGGTGAATATTCGCCATGTTAGTGAGCCTCAAAGGTGAGGTTAAAATGCACCAACGTGCAAACAAGGTGTTGTGGATAGCGGTGTGCCGGGCGGATTATTTAAGACTTGTTTACTAATCCGACGAAACCTGTTTGCAAGACCAACACTAGGATGTCTTGATCCCCTTCCCGCAGACTTGCGTTATTTTGACTAGAGAACAATTCTCCCCGAAAATGTTAAAAAGTATTTATTTATGATTCCAGGGGAATTTTCTTTACAATAAGCCAATTTGCTTCAGAGCAATTTTCGCAAAATTCCATTCAAATATTCAAACGTATGTAAATTAAGAACAAATTGTCTGGTCACGCTGGTGTCTTTAGCAAAGTTGTAGTATCTTGACGACTAATCAGAAAAAAATGCGCTCTTAAAAAATAATCAATTTACTATTTTGCTTTTCCCACAAAACATTCAATAGACCAAAATATTTTGTTTGGCTCACATAACAATTTTAGATGACACAAAATTGCACAATTTCACAGGTTGGTAAAATTCACTTGACAGTATTGCCATTTTTTCGAAAAAATATATTCATAAAAACACGTGGGAAGAAGTCAAACAATCCTTTGAATTTATTTACAGATTTCTTGCGATAGGGGTTTCAGATCTTTAACACCAAAACACCCGAGCTCAAGAAAAAGGGGAGCAATGCTCTGAGATATTTTCTGTATTTTTTAATCCGGCTGAAACTTTTTTGGTGCCTTCGGTATGCCCAAAGAAGCCATTTTGCATCATTAGTTTGTCCACGTAATTTTCAATACAAATTTGGCAGCTGTCCATAAAAAAATGATATGTGAAAATTCAAAAATCTGTATCTTTTGAAGGAATTTTTTGATCGATTTGGTGTCTTCGGCAAAGTTGTAGGTATGGATATGGACTACACTGAAAAAAAATTATACACGGTAAAAAATTTTTGGGTGATTTTTTATTTAACTTTTTGTCACTAAAACTTGATTTGCAAAAAAACACTATTTTTATTTTTTTTTTTTTTGTTGATATGTTTTAGAGGACATCAAATGCCAACTTTTCAGAAATTTCCAGAATGGGCAAAAAATCTTTGACCGAGTTATGATTTTTTGAATCAATACAATTTTTTCAAAAAATCGAAATATTGGTCGCAAAAAATTTTCAACTTCATTTTTCGATGTAAAATCGAATTTGCAATCAAAAAGTACTCTAGTGAATTTTTGATAAAGTGCACCGTTTTCAAGTTATAACCATTTTTAGGTAACTTTTTTGAAAAAAAGTCGCAGTTTTTCATTTTTTTAAATTAGTGCCCATGTTTGCCCATCTTTGAAAAAAAAAAATTGAAAAGCTGAGATTCTCTATATTTTGCTTTTTCGGACTTTGTTGATACGACCCTTAGTTGCTGAGATATTGCCATGCAAAGGTTTAAAAAAAAGAAAATTGATGTTTTCTAAGTCTCACTCAAACAACCCACCAGTTTCTAATGTCGATATCTCAGCAACTAATGGTCCGATTTACAATGTTAAAATATGAAACATTCGTGAAATTTTCCGATCTTTTCGAAAGAAATATTTTTAAAGATTTTAAATCAAGACTAACATATCAAAAGGGCGTAATTTTCAAAATGTTGGAAAATTATGTGGACAAACTAATGATGCAAAATGGCTTCTTTGGGCATACCGAAGGGACCAAAAAAGTTTCAGCCGGATTAAAAAATACAAAAATTAAAATTAAAGAAAAAAGACCGATTCCGTAGAGAACTGCTCAGGGGGAATTTTTTGTCTCGATCTTGGGAGTTTCGGTGTTAATCTTTTTAGTCCATCGGAAAAGTATTTTGATAACATTTCCAACGAAATTTCGATACAGATCCGGACAATATTTTTATGAAAATATCTGAGACCTAAATTCAAAAAAGTGTTTTAATAACACTTTAGTGCTTTTAATTATTGTTAGGGTTATCAGATCTTCAATGTTTTGAGCTCGTTGGGAAGGTATTTTGATGGCCCCTGCAACGATGGGTCCGCATGATCGATCCGGACAACGCTTTCATCCAACTATTTGAGATCCGGCCTCTAAAAAGAGTAGAAATAACACTTAAGTTTTACAAAAACCATCCTTTATACAATCTTCCAGTCTTTACTCAAAATCGTTTTTGCCTTCCTCACCTAACTGAGGAAAGGCTATAAAATCACTTGAAAATGAACTTCTTACCCACCTTCACGTACACATATCTACTCAGGACCAAATTCTGAGCAAATGTCTGTTTGTGTGGTGGGATGTTAATCAAAAAATTGTCACTCGATTGTCTGGGCATCGATTTTGTCCGTTTTGGACTCAGTCGATCCGTCTTGGAGTCCCATAAGTCGCTATTGAAAATTGAAAGTTTAGTGAAGTACTTCAAAAGCTATGCTTAAAAAACGATAACCACTGAAGTCCGGAAGATTTAAAAAATGTGTTTTTGTTTAATGTTAAACATTTCTAGAAAGGATAGCAAAAGACCTTTCCAGCGAGCCCAAAACATTCAAGATCGGACAACCCTATCAAAAGTTATAAGATCTTATGTGCTATTAATACACTTTTTTGAGGTCGGATCTCAGATATTTTGATAAAAACGTTGTCCGGATGTATGCGTAATTGCGTTGGATGCGTAATCAAAAGAACTTTCTAATGAGTACAAAAGATTGAAAATCAGAAAACCCTATCGTCATATATTAATGTAAGGAAGGCACATACCAGCATTACTTTTGAAGTTCTTTACTAATAAATAATTTTCATTAGGGACTTATGGGGCTTAAAGACGGATTTATTTATGACCAAAAACAAAAATACACACACATGTGTTCAGAATTTGAATATGAATCGATTTGGTGATAAAAGTGCGTGGCCGAATGGTTACGCTGTCCGCTTTGTAAGCGGATGATTCTGGGTTCGATTCCCATCTGCTCCAACCTTCCATCGGATGAGGAAGTAAAATATCGGTCCCGGCCTTGGTTGTTAGACCGTTAAGTCATTCCAGTTGTAGGAGTCTTCTCCATGCCATAAGTACAAACAACACACCAAACCAAGCCTACTCCGGTGGAATCGTTGGCGGCGGTTGGACTCGCAATCCGAAGGTCGTCAGTTCAAACACTGGGGTGGAAGGTTCCTTGGAGTAGAAAGAGGTTTGGGTGCTCTCCCCATCCAAGCCTTCGAACTCCTAGGTTCGAGCAGAAACTTGCAATAGAGACCACAAAAGACCCGGGGGTCGTTAATGTGGATGGTTTGTTGTTTTTTTGGTGATAAAATTAAGAAGTTCAATTTTTGAATAATTTTACAGCCTTTCCTTATTAAGGTGAGGTGGGTGGAAATTCGCACAAATTTGCATGAAATACTCTGAAGGTTGGATCGATGATTGCTAAGATACAGCCTCTGAAAGAAAAGAAAATAGGAAAACTAAAGTTTATTTGCATCAACAAAATAGCGTCGATTTTTAAAGTGACGATAACTCTGCAAATATGGCTCTGATTGTCAATGCCAAAAATGGAACAATAATAAAATATTCCAGTCCTTTCCAAAAAATATTGGCAATTTTTAAATATCAATTTGATAAGCTAACCGACCAACTGAAATCAGTTTCGAAAAGTTTTATTTTTCGATACAAGTGCTAGCTTTGCAACATTCGAATGAGTGATATAATATTTTTTCTGAATTGTTGTTTTTGGTGATGATGAGTAGGCCAATGTATTTTACGACAGAATTGCAAAAAAAGTCGGGTCCAACTAACCATTGCACACAAAAAAAAATCAACCCATTCACTAGTACCCGTCAACCCAATTCAAAACACCGAACTTCCTCGTTTGTGTCACTGTATGAAGCAAACTGTCCTCCTATAAATACTGCCCCAGTACCAGCAAGATTCAGTCGGAGCTCCGGTGTGCCGTAAATATCCGACGCAAACGATGTCGGTTACATTTCCGGTTTGCCACGCAAATGGCAAATGCACCGGAAACCAGCGTCTATTTTGTGGTGTATTTAATTTCCTAGTTCTAGTCGCTGGCAGCACTGTTGTCTAGGTCTGATGTAAATACGGAACAGGGTTGCCTGGATCAATGACACAGTTAATACCGGTGACACTTGTCGATTGTGCTAGACAAACCTAAAGGGCAAAAGTGTTGCCAAACTTGCAAGCAAAACTGTGACACAAAATGTACACACACCTAAATCAAACGGTAATGTAAAATAGAGGAAAGGAAGTGTTTCATGTAAAACATTCGTGTCACAAATATCTATCGTGATACGTTGATGTTTCAGGCGGAAGTCATGCTTCTCTGCTAAACCAGTGCTGCCAGCACTGAGTGTGGTTGAATGGCTGATAAATCGAGAGCGCCACTATATGCTATTTTGTCTGTGCTGGATTCAATTTCTACCTTCGACGCTGTCAGATTCGATGAAAATGAGATGGAAATTTATGGATGATACGTGCCCGTGTGCGCACAGTTGCATACATGCAAGTGGCTGGATTTGGACATTTTGTCGAATTTGATTTCCTAAATTTTTAGACGAACACGTGCCGGATGCAAAATGTAACTCTTGCAGTTGATTGGAAGCGATTGAATTCAAGTTGGCAGGCGAATAGTGACGCCATGAGCAGGAGCTGTGCTGTGTTTTAAATTCCAACATCCTCGTTTTTTTATTTAATGGGTCCTTGAATAATGAACAGTTTTTGAGTGATTCATTGACATATGAAGAGAAGACTTTGGATTTTTTTTTTGTTTTTCTACTTCTTTTTATGATAATTTAAATTTATAAACATTAATTGTTACAAAAGAGTTAAACCGTTTGTGATTATGAAATAAATGTAATTTTGGAAGGAAAAGATTTGACATTTTTTCAATATAACGTATGTGTAAAAATTAAGGGGAGAGGGGGTATAGGCACCCCGGGGAAAAATGCACCCCCTGCTTTTCTTAGTATTGGGAAAAAAATTCAGAGGGAAAAATCGTAGAAATTGGAAACTTAACATTGTAAAATCATGCTGGAAAAAATTGAGCATCGTAGGATAAAAACAGCTGCAGTTATTTGCAAAACTTTAAAATGTTGTGTTTTGGTCTAATTTTCATTGAACTTTTAATATGATTTTTGGACAGTATAAAAAGCATTTATTGATGTTGTAAGTGTTGATTTATATAGTTTTTGTCATGATCTTCATTATTCTATCGATAGATGAGCCGAAAAACATTGAAAAATGTATTTTTAATTGAATTTTACGCAAAAAGCGTGGTCGGGGCAAAATGCACCGCTGTAATGCTCCTTTGTAAAAACAGCGGTGTCATCTAGTGGTGAATAGTGAAAACTGCTTTTACCCGGTGCATTTTGCCCCAATGTTGTGGTGCATATTGCCACACATGATTGTTTAAAATGAAACATGATTGTTTAAAATGAATCAAAAATGTTTTTTTTTTGAAATTTGCTATTTTTAAACAATTTTGAGGGTTTTCAAGATTTTTTCTAAATGGATGACGAAGAATAATGGTTGTTTTAGAACATCTAACAAAATTCTTGCACAGAATTGCTGTTATGGTTGAAAAATCATAGCTTGCCCTTTGGGGGTGCATATCACCCCCTCTCCCTCTACAATAAAATCGAAAGTATAATTATACATTTTTTGAAGCAAAATCAAATCAAAGCAAGCGATTGATTAAATCAGGTTTGCTTGGTGGTAGCACTGACTATTCAAACGATTTGTTTAACACTGATTAAGTGGTTTATTATCGTTGAACCGAAAATCAGGAGCCTTGGTATGTATTTCCAAAGATCATATTTGCAGAACTAAATTGACATGAACTAAAACGCTTAAGTTGGGGCACTTGAAATCTGATGTAACCAACTGCTAACCGCATGTATCGATAACGTCACACTCGCACATCTCGCCCACTGCCATAGCTGGGAAATAACCATTTTTCGATTAATAATCTTTATTGCCCTCGGGTTCAAATCGCAATCAATCTCTGGACTATAGTGGTCAGAATTTTCGGTGTAGCGACCCTCAGTTAATCAGAATATAAATTTAGATTTTTAGTTCGACCAACAGGAAAGAATTTGTCAGAAGTACATTGGTCTTTACAATCAGACGAAGTGCAACATCTTCAGATGCACTCATTAACACATGTTGACACGAGTCAAGTGTCATATTTCTAGGAGCACGTATGTTAAGATATAAATAAACACAGTAGGAGGATGGAAGGAAAAGCACAAAGCGAAAACAGAAGTGTCATGAACTCTGCCAGGATCCCTGCTGAGAATTTTCGAGCAGAAAGATTTCAAGATCAACGCGGTGTAGTCAAAACGCACGTGGCTGAGCTACTCCCGTAGAGATGAATATTGCGCATGCGTCTTGACTAAAAACGCTTCGGAGTATAAAAGCCTAAGTTAGATTTAGAATCAGGGCAGTTGAAATGGGGTAGTTGAAATAAGGAGAGAGTTGAGAGAGGTAGTTGAAATTAGGAGAGAGTTGAAATTAGCAGTTAGAGTTGAGAGATGCAATTCTACCGACGTGCCACGGGGCACTCTGAAGCACAGTGAAATGTTAGAATAAGATTAAGCAAAATCTTAGAATATATATATTTTTGGAGTTAAAGTGTAAAATGGTGTCGTTCTGTGCTAAAGGAATAAAAATGAAAGAAATCCCACTGATATTAGAGACTAAGCTTACACATGTGGTGACAGCGTAAAAGTTTCAATTTGAAACAGGAACGTTATTTTCGGACAAGTGAAAAAACCAGTGTCGAACCGCTAGCCAATGCCAAAGGAAACTTTTAGTGACGAGTGAAGATGGCAGTTCAAACGCCAGCCATGATGATTGAAAAAAATGTGTCAAACCGCCAGCCAAAACCAAGGAAAGCAACTTCAGTTTTGTGACGAGAGAAGTTTGCAGCCTAGAAAAATCACGATTATCGAAGTATTCTTATCGAACCGCCAGCCATGGAGAACATCCAGAAAACCAGCAAAGAAAAATGGGTAAGTTGTAATATTTTACTATTTTTGTAATTAAATTGAAGTGGATAATTTTGTTCATGGGCATTATTTTTTTTTTATTATTAAATGTTATTTTGAATTGTGAAACTGTTAAATTCTTTCAACATGGAAAATTTAAAGAAACTAGATGATTATTTTGCTACGGAAATGAATTTTCTTTCCAATAATATTCCTAATGAACAGGAAGACATTGTTTTAAAAATAAAAAAAGCAAAAGTGGCAGTCAATTCTTACAAAGATAAATTGATTGAGTTACGAGAGTGTTCAATTCCCAAAGAATATGACAAGATTGTGAACAATTTTAATGAAACTGTCAAATCATTTCAGTTAACTCTTGAATGTTTTGCAAGTAAACTAAATCAAAAAGAGCGTTTGATAGATTTAAAATTGAATGTGATGGAGGATACCGAGTTTCCAATGGATTCTGCGATTAAGTGTATTCCAGATTTTTATGGTAAATCAGAAGATTTAAATTCTTTCCTTGATCAAATTAATTATTTTTACAATAAAATTCCAAAAGGCGTTTCTCTTACACCTTTGATTAATGTAATACAACTGAAATTAAAAGGTAAAGCTAAACCATTTACTAAAACTATTTTAAAACTTACTTGGGAAGAAATTGAAAAGAATTTGTCAATTCTTACAAAGATAAATTGATTGAGTTACGAGAGTGTTCAATTCCCAAAGAATATGACAAGATTGTGAACAATTTTAATGAAACTGTCAAATCATTTCAGTTAACTCTTGAATGTTTTGCAAGTAAACTAAATCAAAAAGAGCGTTTGATAGATTTAAAATTGAATGTGATGGAGGATACCGAGTTTCCAATGGATTCTGCGATTAAGTGTATTCCAGATTTTTATGGTAAATCAGAAGATTTAAATTCTTTCCTTGATCAAATTAATTATTTTTACAATAAAATTCCAAAAGGCGTTTCTCTTACACCTTTGATTAATGTAATACAACTGAAATTAAAAGGTAAAGCTAAACCATTTACTAAAACTATTTTAAAACTTACTTGGGAAGAAATTGAAAAGAATTTGTTACATGAATTTGGTGATAAAAAGTCTTCTTTAAATATTTTCAAACGGATCGATACTCTTTCGCAGTACGAACATGAAACCTTTAAGGCATACAAGAATAGGGCACTAGAAATTCTATTCGATTTAGAAATCGATAAAAATGTTGATAATTTTGCAATGGAAAATCTAAGAATTCATTTCATTGCGGGACTGAAAAATACTTACTTGCAACAAACTGCTAGAAATTTAACAATACAAAACTTTAGAGATTTTTTGAGTATTCTTGAAGAAAAACGAATAAGTAATGAGGAATTTGAAAATTTGTACAAAGACAAACAAAGAATAAATTCACAAAACTTTAAAAATGAATATTCAAATAAAAACCAAGACGTGAATGATAAACGTAACTTTTCAACCCATCAAAATCGATTGAATAACTATCAAAATCAATATAACTACTCAAACAAAAGATATTATCAAAACCGATTCAGGAATAATTTTAAACAATTTTATACACAGCGAAAAAACTGAATGATGGGGTTTTCGATCATTTTGGCGTCCGAAACACCCGACAAAATGCGAATCAATATAACAGACGCTACAATTACCGTGCTCCTAGGTATTATAGAAAACGTAACAATATTTTTCGTAATAATTTTAATTTGACTTCTCAGAGAGAATTCTACAATCCTCCCCATGAAGTACTAAGAATAATTTTAACTCCTTATCTTCAATTTAGATTAAGAATTTCATCTAAACAAAATCCATTTCATTCTATTTACTATTTACTTGATACAGGTGCTAGTGTCAATGTAATAAGTAGTAATATTTTGAATCAAATAGGTTACACTCATGTTAATTTTAAGGACAAAATTACTTTAACTGGCATTGGTAATACATTAACTGAAACGATAGGATCGGTGGTTATTGATTTATTAATCGGTAAAACAATTTATAACACAAAGTTCTATGTTATGAAGAATTTATCTGTGCCTGGTATAATTGGTGCAGAATTTTTAAAGAAGCACACTCTCTTCATCGATAAAAACTTTAAGTTCATTGTTTTACAAAAGCCAAAAATATATTATAAATCGAATAATGTTGAATCAAATCAAATCTATAAGAAAAATAATTATGAAAATAATGAATCAAACGCTATTCATCATCAAAATGATACCAGTGGTTTTCAAAAAGACCAAGAAGTCAAGTATGAAGGAGAAATACTAAATAATGTTGCGTTTTGCGAAAATATTGTACATTATGATGAAACAAGTGATGGATTTGAAAATAAATTAGATGATCAACCTTGTATGCCAACAGAATTAAATTTAGACATTGATAAAGATGGCGATGTAACGGAATTCAAAAATTTAAAAAGCATTAAAGGCAGGGAAAGAATTCAGAAAATAATTGATATAGTAAATCTAGAACATTTGAATAAACGTAATTTTGAGAAAATTGTTTCTATGATTGAAAAATTTAACAAATTATTTTTTATTGAAGGAGATGAATTGACTTTTACGGATGCAGCAATTCATGAAATAGAAACCACAACGAATATTCCAATTAATAAGAGGCAATATAGAATGCCTGAAGCAACAAAAGTGCACATTGATGAGCAAATTGATGAAATGCTCAAACTGGGTATTATTAAACCTAGTAAAAGCCCGTGGAATGCTCCTGTTTTATGTATACCTAAAAAGGTTGGAGCTGATGACAAACAGAAATATAGAATTGTTGTAGATTTCAGATCACTAAACATGATAACAAAACCTTTTGTTTTTCCGATTCCATTGATTAATGAAATTTTGGATAACATTGGCGATGCACAATATTTTTCTTCAATTGATTTAAAGTCAGGTTTTTATCAGATACCTTTAAACCCTCGAGATGCAGCTAAAACTGCATTTTCAACTTCAAAAGGACATTATGAATTTTTAAGAATGCCTATGGGTCTTAGAAATAGCCCAGCAACATTTCAAAAATTAATGAATATTATTTTGTACTCGATTCAACCAATTAAAGCATTTGTTTATCTAGATGATATTATTGTGTTTGGAAAAACTATTGAAGAACATAACGAAAATTTGTTCAAAATTTTAGAAGCGTTATACCAAAATAATTTGAAGGTAGAAACATCAAAATGTACCATTCTGAAGACACAGATTAATTACCTGGGTCATACGATTGATAAGCATGGAATTATGCCTACAGATGATAACATCAAAACAATCAAAGAATTAAAACGTCCTCAAAATGTTAAGGATGTTCGTTCATTTCTGGGAACAATAAATTTTTACGGCAAGTTTATTCCGAATATGGCAGATAAACGTAAACATTTGAATAATTTATTGAAAAAGGATGTAAAATTCAAATGGACTGAAGAGTGTGAAAAAGCGTTCCATGATTTGAAACACTGCTTAATTTCAGAACCAATTTTAGTACGTCCGAATTATAAGGATACCTTTGTCATTACAACAGATGCTAGTGATTATGCTGTAGGAGCAGTATTATCAAATGCTAAAACAAATGATAACCCAATCGCTTATGCTAGTAGAGCATTAAGTGTTTCTGAAAAGAAGTATCACGTTATTGAAAAAGAATTACTCGCTATAGTTTGGGCAGTTGAATATTTTAAACATTATATTTTTAACCAACAGTTTATTGTTTATACTGATCATAGGCCGTTGATTGCAATTTGGAGACTAAAAGAGACCTCACCGACTCTTTCCAAATTAAGATTAAAAATTCAAGGTATTGGATGTGATATCCGATATAAACAGGGAAAAGAGAATGTTGTTGCTGATTTTCTTTCTCGTATTAAGCACGAAGAAAATTCAAATGCAAACATTGAAAATGTTTCGGAAAGTTCAAATAATAATTTAATTGCTGTTGTTACTAGACAACAAACACGTCAAAATTCAAATTTAATTGATAACTCAAAACCTGTTCAAAATAATCAATCTTTATTACAACAGAATTCAAATGATACTACTGATAATCAGACTGATAATCTTTCAGACAATGATGATGATTTAGACATAACTATTGATTCCTTACAGGCTATCGATATTGTGGACAAAAATGATGATGATTCATGGAAAAAGTTTACATTGGATGACTTTTTCGATGCTCAAAACAAAGATGAAATTAATTTTAGTTTACTTAAATTTACAAAAACAATGATCAATGAGAATAATACAGATGCTAATTTTGTCATTATTAATAGTAAGACAGCGTTCAAAGAGTTAAGTGAATTGGTGGATCTACCACATGGTATGAAGGACAATATAAATGGAAGAATTTTTTCATTTCCAGATAACAAATTGTGGGGTTTTATTTTGAATGGATCAAAACGTTCAATTACTAATAGAGAAGAGTTATTTGAGGGTTTGTTAGAAAGTTTTGTTAAATGTCCTGATTTTGCCAAATCAGCTAAAACTATTCAAATTATTTCATTTAGAAATTTACAGCAACTTCCCGATGTCAATATTCTTAGATTTATGGCAGGAAAATTTGATAAAATGTTTACACTATATGCATCTAATGAAGACAGAATGTTTGTAAAAGTAGAAGATAGAGAAACGGTTTTGAAAGAATTTCATGATGCCCCTCTTGGAGGTCACGTGGGAGGTAAAAGAATGCTTCAACGTATAAGTCCACTTTTCACGTGGGACAACATGCGTAGAGATATTGAAAACTATGTAAGACAATGTGAACTGTGCCAAAAGAACAAGATTTGGCCCAAGAATAAGATTCCTATGAAGATTACAACGACTTCAACGGAACCCTTCCAAAAAGTATTTATGGATATTGTAATATTAACCCCATCTGACGACAATAATCGTTATGGTTTAGTGATTCAAGATGATCTAACAAGATTTTTAACAGTTGCTGTATTGCCTGACCAGGAAAGCTCAACTGTCGCTAAAGCATTCGTGGAACATTTTATTTGTCGCTATGGTGCTCCACTAGAGGTAGTTACCGATCAAGGAACGAATTTTATGAGTAATTTATTGAAAAATGTATGCAAAATTTTGAAAATAAAGAAGATAAATACAAGTGCATATCATCCACAAGCAAATTTAGTAGAAAGATCAAATAGAGAACTGAAAATCTATTTGCGAAACTTTATTGTTGGGAATCCGCAAACATGGGATCAATTAATTCCATTTTTCACTTTCCAGTATAATACAACGATTAATTCGTCTACTGGATTTACACCATTTGAATTATTGTACGGAAGATTAGCGAGAATTCCAAATACAGTTTATAACGTTACTGAAAGAGAGTTAAATTACGATGATTACATAAAGGAAATGAAAGCAAATTTTAAAAATGTCCACGACAAAGCTGTAGAAAACGTAGTTGCTTCAAAACATAAAAGAAAGGAAATTTACGACAGAGATGCAAAAGAATGGCAACCTTGGTGGGGGGATTTGGTTATTGTAGAAACCATTCCCACAGGTGTAGGAAAGAAGTTACAAAGTTTATGGCGAGGTCCATATGAAGTTGTTGATTTACCAAGTGAACAAACTACAGTAATTAAGAATGGAAACAAGTTGGAAAAGATTCACAACAATAGATTGCGAAAATTCAATGATTAACGAGGATTTTATTTATGAACAAGCATTTTATTATAAACAAATGACTAAGATATTGGGGAGGTAAAAAAAAAAGATGAATATAGATTATAAATAACAACGTGCAGGAAAAGAAAGAATATCAAGGTCAAAACATGAACTGAAATTAAATCCACGTGGTACATAATTATAACATATGTTTAAAGACGTCAATAATTATATTTAATGGGATTATTTAGGAAAAGAGTGCACTCTACTGATCAGTACAATAAATGATATCACAGTATAATTGAGATGGATAAATGATATGTTGATGCGTGATTGGACAAGGGACTGCAGCCCAGAATACATGTGTTTGTGTGTGAAAAAAAGCAGTGTGGGTCGAGAAAACATAAATAGATTATCCCACATCACATGATTAAAGTATGTATTTAGTTTCATTTTAGGAAAAATTTTAGGTCCTTATTCAAACAAGCCTAATTATACCTGGAAAAAAAGAGGGGAAGACGATTTTGCAAACAAAATCTTTGCAACGTACCTTAAACACAAATATTATCGATGAATTGAAGTAAAAAAAAAAACATGAGAGTAAGCGGAGTAAGTATATAAATTAATATTTTGAAAAACTTTTTAGCCAATGCCAGTGTAGATTTAAGATTATTAGAGTAAAAAAAAAAAGCATCCGATTAAATTTTAAACTAAAAAAAACAATGAGCAGAAGATGCAGGATAAGCTTAGGAAATTATAATTATAATATACTTTGCTACAATAATTAATATCAACTTTAAACAAAGAATTGTTAAATTGATAGTCACTTAGGAAATTATTCAAAAAAAAAAAACAAATCTGTAACACGACACTACACAAATATGTAAAATCTCACCTACACGAACACAAATATCATCAAACGTTAACATTTGGATACAGCGTCAGCAGCAACATCAACCAGAACATTAAGCACAGTGCATTTGGCATCAACAAATTATTGGAACAGTTATGCATTCATAAATTGCAGAAAATTGAGACAGGAGATGAGTTGTTTAAAAAAAACGGTGGAACATAACAACGATGGAGTGAAATATATGATACAATACAAAGAATGATTATGATGCTAAATTATATTACATGGAATAGTTTTTGTTTGTTCAGTCAGAAGCAGAAACTTCTCAACCGGAAAAATTATATCAGAGACTGACCATTAAGGCAAGAGATCCAAATACAATTCTCGGATCTAATGGAAAGGAAAAAGTATGGCAAAATGATGAAACTTGATCTGTACACTACACTCAGATCTTATGGAATGGAATGAAAAGTTTCGATTGAAGTACACGAAAATTTTATCGACTGCAGAACACAAAGAAGGACTGACGCAGATCTCTATGCAATAAGAAAAAGCATCAAGGAAAGGACAAGAAGGAAAATGTATCAAATAATGTTTGGCAGAATTGATCCACTATAGTCAAATCAACAATGTCAAATGTCTCAATCTATGTGTTTTATTGAATGTTTTCAAGTTTCAAACCAAAAGTCAAGTGGAGAACAACATCGACGAATTATCAAGCCAGCTATTTTATCAATTATATCAACGCAGAGGAGACAACAGAACGCGGACAACCATTATATTTAGTACTCAGATATTCAAAAACATATTTTTCAAAATCAACACTTATCAAGAACCAGCGTTAGGCTTACAGTAGATGATTATCTTAGCAGACAAACATCTAGCTGGGTAGTGTAAGGGTATGTAGCGACCCTCAGTTAATCAGAATATAAATTTAGATTTTTAGTTCGACCAACAGGAAAGAATTTGTCAGAAGTACATTGGTCTTTACAATCAGACGAAGTGCAACATCTTCAGATGCACTCATTAACACATGTTGACACGAGTCAAGTGTCATATTTCTAGGAGCACGTATGTTAAGATATAAATAAACACAGTAGGAGGATGGAAGGAAAAGCACAAAGCGAAAACAGAAGTGTCATGAACTCTGCCAGGATCCCTGCTGAGAATTTTCGAGCAGAAAGATTTCAAGATCAACGCGGTGTAGTCAAAACGCACGTGGCTGAGCTACTCCCGTAGAGATGAATATTGCGCATGCGTCTTGACTAAAAACGCTTCGGAGTATAAAAGCCTAAGTTAGATTTAGAATCAGGGCAGTTGAAATGGGGTAGTTGAAATAAGGAGAGAGTTGAGAGAGGTAGTTGAAATTAGGAGAGAGTTGAAATTAGCAGTTAGAGTTGAGAGATGCAATTCTACCGACGTGCCACGGGGCACTCTGAAGCACAGTGAAATGTTAGAATAAGATTAAGCAAAATCTTAGAATATATATATTTTTGGAGTTAAAGTGTAAAATGGTGTCGTTCTGTGCTAAAGGAATAAAAATGAAAGAAATCCCACTGATATTAGAGACTAAGCTTACACATCGGGTCATACATACTGTGACTCCGGGGACAAAATGGCCCACAAACTCCGTCAACCAGCCCCGCTCCTCTTCTCTGTGGTGGTGAAGACTTTTGGTGGCCTCCGACAAAAAAAAAAACAAAATTGTCGCACGTACGCGTCCCCACCAACCTTAACCGATGACAGATTGTCGAACACAAAACTAATCGTAGATGGCGTTAAACGTCTGGTTTGAAACAATTCACGAGATATTGGGGCAGATCAATGGTAGCAATAGGCACGTCATTTTTTATTTACAGTTTTGTAAACAACTTTTATTCAAATTACATGGCCAAGTGCATTTTCCAGTTCATTACTAAATAAACTGCTCACAAAAAATGCAACATTGAATTGGTGCCCAAAACAACAAAATTGCACAACATTCGAACGTGAAAAGTGTGTCAATCCCAGCCATCCAAGTGTGTCGTGATGAATTGGACACGTGTTTCATTCGCCAACATCCATTCAGCATCGCTTGACCCCCGGAGGTGATGGAACCATATCGGTATCGTCACGTTTCGAAGTACCGATTATTTTTTATCAGATCGTGGTAAGGATGTCAATGAGGTTTGGTTTGGGGGTACAATTTGATAAAAAGAAAGAAAACATTGCAAAAACATAAGTTACTTACAAGTAGACCTCATCAGAATAGCGTTACCTGAAAAAAGAGTGAAATGCGTTAATAAATTAGATTTGGTAACAATACGTCATCTTGATGAAACAAAACAAAAAAAAAATCTAAGCTCAGAAGGCAACCACTCAAAAGTCTTGGAAATCTTGAAAACTAAAGTGTCATTCCAAGCGGTGACGTGCTTGACCACAATTCGGCTGCAGTCAAGCAGAAGGTAACAAGAGTTTTGCGGTAAGGACCTCTGCCCCAAAAGAGACTTTAGTAAACCACCGCCCGGAATGCGTTCTGAAGTGGAATCGGCACTGCCCGGTGCAAACTCGATATGATTGTGGTTTGGCACTTTTGCCAGCCGGATTCGGAAACGTTCCGAATTCACCACGATGTGAGCTCCAAATATGCTAATTCCCTAAGGGGTTTCTTCATCGACTAACCTATACGGGAAACTATCATTTCAGCAAACTCCAGTAGACACCGACAGACTGCTGGAACCGTCCGGAGAGAGGTTCCCAGAATCGCAAATCAACCCGAAAACATGACTAATCTTGGAGATTAATCTGTTTGATGAATAGTTTGCGGAGAAAGTTTTGATGAAACAAGCTTTGAGCGAGCGTTTTCCGACAGTTTCATTAAATATAGCCTAAATAAACAACATGTGTCCCCCTCAGGCCAAGAGGTTCTTAACGGATGGGAGCACACATGGTTAATCGATTTCGGTTCTATGCCATTTGACAACTTTGGGATGGGAACAGATTATCGATTTCACAAATTTATTTTGTGAACTAAATTCCACATCAACGTCATCGTTTATTGAACAAAAAGTTAGGCAAACAATTTAGTAATTGCATGAAATTTAAGCACTGTTCCATTTTATTTCAGAGCAATTCCAGCTCAAATCAGGAATTTTTCTGGTACTTTTGTACCCGACCCTCTCCGATTTCAATGAAACTTTGTAGACACGTTATTCTGGGCCTACGAAACTATTGGCACTACGCCCCCCGGGGCATGGCCTTCCTCTAACGTGGGATTTCTGCTCCAGCGCCTCTGACGAGACAGGAGAAACCGGGACCGACGTTTTACTTCACCATCCGATAGAAGCTCAGTGGATAAGGCGGGAATCGAACCCGTGTCTCATAGAATCATCGGGATCGGCAGCCGAAGCCGCTACCCCTGCGCCACGAGACCCACTTCTGGGCCTATATAAGCCATTTTTGTGTATATGGAGCCAATAGTACTCGAAAATAACATTTGAGAAGGGCGTAAGGTATTTAAATATTTTTGTATTTTGTAATTTAAAAATTACTGTATCTCGAAGCCGTTGCGTCGTATCAAAAAGTGGTCAAAGACAAACTTGTAGGAAATCGAACGGGCTTTCTGAAAAAAATACACTGAAACAAAAATACACGCCACATCAATGACATTTTTTGATTTTTAAGTCTAAAACTTAAATTTAAAGGTGATGTCACGATTTTTTCTCGTTCAAAATTTTTGAGGAAATAGCCTAAAATGTTACCAAAAGACTGACGAAAAATGCAGGACGGTATGGCAAACTTATAGGAAATTGGACGAGCTTTCCGGTAAAAATATTTACGAGACTAAAAAACCAAGTCTGTCGTATAGAAATTGCCGAAAACCACAAAAACCCCGTTTTTTCAACATTTTTATTTTCAAAACTGCTGTATCTTCCCAAGGATTGGACATAGGACAATGGTCAATATGGAGACTTTTATGTAAAATTGTCTCGTAAATATGTATTTTTTTAGAAGAGGCATACTATCCTGCATTTTTCGTCAGTCTTTTGGTAACATTTTAGGCTATCTCCTCAAAAATTTTGAACGAAAAAAAATCGTGACATCACCTTTAAATTTAAGTTTTAGACATAAAAATCAAAAAATCTCATAGATGTGGCGTGTATTTTTGTTTCAGTGTATTTTTTTCAGAAAGCCCGGGTTTTTTTTGGTGGCTTTCGGCAATTTCTATATGACAGACTTGGTTTTTTAGTCTCGTAAATATTTTTACCGGAAAGCTCGTCCAATTTCCTATAAGTTTGCCTTTGACAGCATTTCAATCGGATGTAAGGGCTTACAGATACAAGCCTAATTGCATTGCTAATAACTGAAAATAGTATATTTTTTTCAGTGTGGTAGAAACCGTAAATTTGCTTACGTAAATATAAAAACGATATAAATCAAAAAGCTGTCAAAGTCAAACTTATAGGAAATTGGACGAGCTTGCCGGTAAAAATATTTACGAGACTAAAAAACCAAGTCTGTCATATAGAAATTGCCGAAAACCACAAAAAAAACGTTTTTTCAACATTTTTATTTTTAAAACCGCTGTATCTTCCCAAGGATTGGACTTAGGACAATGGTCAATATGGAGACTTTTATGTAAAATTGTCTGGAAAATCGATTCCCACTACGGGTTTTTTTTTTTAAATTTGACGTTTAGACCACTTTTCAAAAAAGCAGTTTTAGTCAATGATTTTTGTATTTTTTTAGAAGAGACATACCATCCTGCATTTTTCGTCAGTCTTTTGGTAACATTTTAGGCTATTTCTTCAAAAATTTTGAACGAAAAAAAATCGTGACATCACCTTTAAATTTAAGTTTTAGACTTAAAAATCAAAAAATCTCATGGATGTGGCGTGTATTTTTGTTTCAGTGTATTTTTTTCAGAAAGCCCGTCCAATTTCCTACAAGTTAATCTTTGACAACTTTTTGATACGACGCAACGGCAAAATACAAAATTATTTAAATACCTTACGCCCTCCTCGAATGTTATTTTCGAGTACTTTTTGGCTCCATATACACAAAAATGGCTCATATAGGCCCAGGATAACATGTCTACAAAGTTTCATTGAAATCGGAGAGGGTCGGGTACAAAAGTACCAGAAAAATTCCTGATATGAGCTGGAATTGCTCTTCAATAAAATAATTATTTTCACAATTTTAGCGCATAGAAATTCCAGGGAAGAATTTTTTTTAAATAAATTTCTACAATTCCAGCAAGTTTACAACAAAAAAAAAACCTGACCGGAAAATATAGTTTGACGGCATTCTGAGTCCCAGGAAATCAGGCATCTCCTGAACTAAGTAAAATTGAGAAACCTGCCTCAAAACACAACAACAGAGCCAACTTTGCACAGTATCAGTTTCCCCTCATCCATCGTCAAAGTTTCGTTCAGCAAGCAAGCAGGTGTATTGATTGCGTCAATCAATTTTAGGAGCCCGCTTTTCAATGAGGAGGTGAGCTCCGTATTCCTCCAAGAAGTGATCAAATTTCAAAACTATTGTTGCGCAGTTTTCGGGGGCTCTAATTAGTCCGTGTATTGACGTTCGCCAACGGTGATTTTGACAGGGCCGAGTTTAAACTAAATTAGCCCGAGACGAAGATCATTATCTGATACAGTGAATGCAAACAAAGGCGAGTGGGGGCAAAAACTTTTCGATAATATTTCAAATCAACGCCGGAAATGAGGAAATAAGAGTTGCAAATTATTTTACTTTATCGCGGGTACCGCGCGCGCGCTCCCCCACACGAGCACATAACTTTCCCGAGGAGAAACTTTCTCCCCCGAGATAGAGACTTATCATCCCGGTTGAATCTATAAATCAGAATAATTTATGATCCCGCGCGCGTAAAGTTCCGAATGAGTCTTTTGCCTGAGAAGAAGCGAACGCGCAAAGCGTTATTATTTTTTTCAATTGACTGCAAACTTTAAAATTTTCTTGTTTCCTGAAACGCAACAAATTGCCAAATAGCTTCCATGACTTTGGGTGGCGAGAACAAATCGAAATTCGAACTTAATCTTTGCCGTTCAAAATGGCCCTTTTTGCCGGGAGGCATTTGTTTTTTTTCCGCAAATAAAAGAAAGAAAACTCTTGTCGACGTTCTTCGAACATCGAAACCCCTCACTAGACTTCGAATCTTGGTTGGATAAAGAGATTTATGATGTAAATTCTTGGGGAAAACTTTTCCCACAAGCACGACGTGGTCATATCATTATGGAAAAAAAGCACCACGGCGGAGGAGAACAAAAAAAGGGGGAAAATATGAATCCCAAAGATAGGAAAAGTTTCAACTCGGTGCTTCCGAGAGGGTCCCTGGGACGAACAAGGACGCATAACTTGTAATGTATACAAATTACAAACCGGCTGACACTCTGTGCGGGCTTTTACAGCCGGGAATGGAAGCTGAAAAGTTTGTTGGTGGCTAACGGGTGGATCGATTTGCTATCGAACGGGAAATGGACCGTTTTTCCAAGAATTTCATTTTGGAAAAAGGAGCGAAATTAAAAAGGGGTTGCGAACAAGTTGAGCAAGTGATTATCTTGAGCGATATGATAATATAAGGGATTATTCGAGTAATCTCAGCTTGAAAAAAGATTGATTTTGTTGTATAATTATTATCCTACAAAAAACAATAATTGAGTAGAGCAGAAGCTTGCTTCTTGTAAGATTAATAATTGCTCGAACATACACAAACTGCCAACCATAGATAAGATGATTGTTTAAATAACAATCACATAAAACTTTTAAATAACAAGAAGAAAGCTAGGCGTAATCTAACCTAATGCTTTCTATAGGATCCCTTCAAAATATTGGCTGCGCTAGGGTTCGATTAGATTAGATTAGATAACAATCGCTTAAACATTCAAAAAATGGCAAAAAAAAAGTATTCTATGAAAATTATGAAACAAGAACTTAACTGATTTTTCATACAAAATTTTTGTACAATTTATTCTGCATTTGAAATGTTTGTTTGCGAACTACGTGTTCACTACTTTTATTACGTCTCTTATGAGCAAGGTAAAAAAAGAAATAACTCCTTCATCAAGCCACAATCTAACACAGAAATGGTGTGCATTTTAGATGCCAATTGCCTTGGCTTTCCAACCCCGGGAGAGGCACCTCATCCCAAAGGAAAACAAGTTTTATAGTTTTCCCGTCACCATTAGTTCGGCAGGCCTTCGCGTTTGGCCAACGGGCCCGCCCGAGCTCATTCGTCCAATCTCATCCATCTCATGCTGGCCAGCCTACCAAGGCCGGGAAGGCAGGCAGGCCACTCCTGAGTATCAGTCCGACAATGTATGAATATACCGAAGGCATCAGCTGGCATAATGCAGGGAAAACTATTTCCATATTCCCCGGCTGCACACATTTTTGCTCCACCTCCAACCCGCTCAATAAAGCTCCACGGCCAGTTGATGTGGTACGAGCCCGTGGGCCGCCGGGGCCGATTATTTCGGAGTTTTTCCACGGTTTGCCGCGTGTGGCCGGGGAGGAGTTTTATTGCATTATGAGAAAGCGGCTTTTCTCTACCAGCAGCTCGCGATTCTCGGGAGGTTTTACTGACCGATTTTGGTTTGCCGCGATAGTCAGACATTGTGGTACAAATCAAATTTATTTTTTTAGTAAGTTTAATTGCAATTGCAAAAAAAAACGAAAAAAAAACTGAATGTTTTCGTGAAAACAAATAATTCAAACCTTTTAACAAACCAAACAATTTGTGTTGCATAGTTTCACACAGAACAGCGTAAATCGTACGTCATTCAAGGACTTTTCAACAGCGGCTTTCGTGCTAAAATGATGCGCACTATGGCAAAAACTCATTACAGAGCTTTTCACAATACC